>NW_024081302.1:523145-651053 GCF_003009895.1 Hyaena hyaena | reverse complement strand
CCCACAGGTATTATTCAAGCCCTTGAAGAGCTGTATGAAGCCTGCTCTGATTACCCTAGCTGGAAATAACTACTTACTCCTTTGACGTAAGTCCTCATTTGTACCACCAATAAGACAGTGACTGTCAGTTTGCATTGTTTAGCTCTTTGTATTTAAGACTGATCTCACCTACTAAAGTTTTATCGTAGCCAACAACCAGATATTTTCATAAAAATAAGACCTCTGGGAAAAACTTTCCAAAATACTCTACTAAAAATGAAAACAATAAAAAATTAGGATCAGTAAAAATCATTTAATCATCCAAACAAAAAAAAAAAAAAAAAAAAAAATCAAGCTTTTACAGAGAAATGAAGTCAAAATCAAATCCTTTTTAAATAACTATGCATACATTAAGTTAGAATATTTAACAATTTGGGTTCAGGTTTTTTGGCCTAAGAACACTAGAACAGAGGTTCAAAACCTAGCATCAAGAATAATTTACAATATAAGCCTTGAGTTGATCAATTAACTTATTCTGCTCATGACATGTGTTCACATCCAAAATCAGGCTATTAGTTTTAAACATTAATCTGCCATAGACAGATTACAACTAGTATGGGACTTGATGCCCAAGTACAATTATTTCTATAATGTATTATTAACATTAAAACATCTGCTTTATGGCATGTATCAGACATGCTGCCTTCTGACCTATATAAAGATGTTCAATTTGTATACAAGTTTCCCACCAATTTCCTTGAAAACAACAATCACTCTTGTGGCATCACCAACATCACAAAACATAGCTGGGAATTCAACAATACTGTAAAAATATTAAAAATGTTTCCATATCATGAACTTTAATTCTTCTATACTTGTACACAACTCCATTATGTTATCCTTTCAGCTATCTGCACATCCTTTACACAGTGCCTAGTACAGAACAGGTGCTGAATACACACACAAAACCACTGCTGTCCTTCATGATCTTGCATACTCCTTTTCACAAAGCTCATGAGACTAGTAAGACCCATACTTGGCAATTTAGGGAAGAAATGAAATCCAGAGCACCTCCAAGAACTCAAGTCCTTAAGTACGTGAAAAACATACCATTTTCGCAATTGTACTTAATCTATGATGGACTCCAAGGTCAGAATAGACAAGAGATCATTTTCTAAAACTATCAGGTCAATTTAAGGAGCTGGGGGTGGGTTGTTAGTTTAAACACACACACAGGCAGTCTTCATTTTGTATGGTAGTGTGGTCATAGAAATGATCATGTTAGATGAAACCAAGCAAAGTGACCGTCTTCAGTGGGACCTACCTGTTCTGTAAATTTAAAATTATCAAAACATTAACAACTGTTATATAAGAATATAAAAATACACTAAAACTAATATTTTTAATACACTGTAATTTTTTAAATGAAAACCATCATGAATTAAAGTGCTTTATTTCTTTGTAAATAACTTACCAAGTAGTTTGACATCTGTCTTCTCTCATGGTATAACTTAGAGTACAGAGCATCTTTTATATTTCATACACTGTGGGGAATTGTCATACAGCTTCTAACATTTTAGCCCTTACACTTTCAATGTCATGGAAGATCTCTGAGAGTTCCGTTAGTGGGAAATTTTTTGTCAGCATCATTTCCTCTCGAACATCATCCTTTTCACACAACCACTTTCCTCATTTGTGCATACAGTTTGTTAAACTCCTTTGGCTGCATATACCTAGAGTCTCTTCGACAGTGGCAGTATCTTCTTACAGGCACCTTTTCTTATACCCCATTTACATTTAACATTAAACATAAAACAACATTAACGGGAAAAAAATCTTAATGGCCACAAAAAACTACATCATTTAAAAAAATCTTCATGTAAGAACAATTATATGCTAAATCAAAATGCATGACCCACTTTGGAAAACAGGTACAACTCATATCCCATGTAAAGGATTAACTTCCTTTATATAAAAGGATTTATATATAGAATCTTTATATAAAGAGATCCATAAGAAAGTAATCATCCATCTACCCATGGATACAGAAAATATATAGCTTATAGAAAATAAAAATTTTAAAGCTTGAAACATGAGAAGATTCTTTCTCTCCTTAGAAGTGTGCAAATTAAGATTTCACTGAGAATTTCCGATACAACTTGGATGAACAGAAGATACTACACTAAGCAAAGAAGCCATAAATAAGGACACATATTGTATGATTTACATGAAATACAAAAATAAATAATCAATGATGTAAGTCAGGATAATAGTTATCTTTCCAGAAGTTGGGAATTGAACAATGCCTGGGTTAGTGGTTAAATCAGTGTGTTCAATTTATGAAATTCATCAAGCTATATTTTGTGCCTTTTTATGTATTTTTATCTGTTATTTTACAATGAAAACCAAACCTTTAAAAAATACAATATAGTTGATTTAGGCTCAGGTCATGATTATCACAATTTGTAAGATTGAGCCCCACATCGGGCTATGTACTAACAGCATGGACCTTGCTTGGAATTCTCTCCTTCTCTCTCTGCCCCTCCGATGCATGATCTCTCTCAAAATAAATAAACATTTTTTTAAATTTTTTAAATTTTCATCTACTAGTTTGGTAAAGATAAAAAGTCTAAATTTAAAAAAAAAAAAAACCAGTGCTATAACACTTCACAGTGTTATACTCAAACACGACTGGTATGAGTGTCCATTACTACAACTTCCATGGAAACAATCTGGCAGTGAAATGCCAAAATGCACATATTCTTTGATCCCAAAATCCCACTGTGGAGAATTTATTCTTCAAAACAGGATTGTATACATGCAAAATAACTTACATGCAAACCTATTCTTGCAGCATTCTCAAAATCAATGAAACAAACTACTGTCTATCAATAGAAGACTGTTATAGTGACATCCCATAAAAAAAAAAAAAGAATAAATTCTTCAGGTACTGATAAGGGCATGATCACCATGATGTACTGCTAAGTTAAAAGTCAAAGGGGAGAAAAAGACAAAACAGTATGTATAATATGTAGTATTGGGGAAGGGGAAAAGTTGAGAGAAAACATATTATTTGTTTACATACAATAATATCATCTCTGGGAGAATATAAAAGAAAAGAGATAATACTGAATGCTCCAGGGAGAAGAACAAACAAAGTAGCGGGCAGATATGAGATTTTTCAATGTATAATACTTTTGTAACATTCTAAGCTTTAAGCCATGTAAGATGTTCAAATGTTCAAAACAAGGAGTTAAAAAATAATCACCTGAAATCAAAATTAGAGACCCATAAAGAGGTGATCAGTCCTAGATTTATAAAAATGCTTACAATCTCTCAGAGGAGAACAATCTAGAAATGTTTTAAAAGGCCAAAATATTTGGGATTTGGATATACCATAAAATCAGTTAAATTGCTGAGGCTTACTGTGTGGTCGGTAACAGAGCAGCAACAGAAGACTACATTTCAGAGAATATAACAGGCAAAAGTTATTTGGCACATCAGGGGCATCCATTTGAAGATATCAATTTGACACGAAATCCAATAAAAGAGATGAGAGAGTTCTAAATACTTAAGTGAAACAGAAACAGACAAGACAAAGCACTGGAAGTTATGGTTAACATGGAATCAGCAAGCAGTAATGGGCAGAATTTTGACATTTTCTCATCTTCATTTCTACCATATGTTGAAAAGTTATCTCACTAGCATTTACTGTAAGGTTCTTGTCATCTTCTACTTCAACTACATGGTATAATGAGAAGAACTCTGGTTTTGGAGCTTTAAAAACATTGGTCCACATCTACCTCTTCCAAGTTATTACCAAGAAAAGCCTTAAGCATAGTACTTAAATTTTTAGGCCTCAGATTACATTTCTTCAAAACAGTGATATTAGTGTCCACCTTGTAGTGTCCTCGTAAGGATTACAAATAATGTATGTAAAAAAATTTTTTACAAAAGCTTAGCACAATGTTTGATGAATAAAGACACTCAAAAAAACATAGCTATTCTAGAAGTCAGGGCGCCTGGGTGACTCAGTCGGTTAAGCATCTGACTTCAGCTCAGGTCATGATCTCATGGTTCATGGGTTCGAGCCCCACGTCGGGCTCTGTGCTGACAGCCAGCTCAGAGCCTGGAGCCTGTTCCAGATTCTGTGTCTCCCTCTCTCTCTGGCCCTCCCCTGCTCACGCTCTCTCTCTCTCAGAAATAAATAAAACGGGCAAAAAAAAATTTTTTTTTTAAAAGTAGCTATTATTTCCTCACCTGTTTATAAAAATACTTAGTCCTTTTTATAGGGGACAGCTCAGAGAGAATTTTTTGTATGTGTAACTCCTTCTCAAAGATACATGGCAACATACCAGAAAAGGGAAACGACCTCATTTGTCTAATCATAAAGACCTTTACAGGAAACTTAAGGAAAAATGAAGGAGTAACAAGAAGGGGAACATTTAGTGCCTCCTAACCTCAACACTGCATAAAGTACCTGGTCCTTCCAAACCTAAAAGTTGAAAGAGAGAAAGAGAGAAAAGAAAAGAAAAGAGAGACAGACAGACAAAGAAAGACCCTAAATAGGAAAGATACTTTTGGTCATTCTGATATCCATTGCTAAATCTCACACACATTAACAAAATCGTTGATATCTTCCAACACAGACAAGATTCCTGCTCTACTGACATTTACTTTCTAGCGGTAGAGAAAGATAAACATGTAAACAAAAAGTACTCTGACTGAGAGTAAATTCCAGCAGGCCTGGAAATAGCCGGAGTCAAGCATCGAAATAGCAGTACCACCTTCATGGCATAGACAGACACCTTATCAAAGCACAAAACATTCTGATTAATGGGGCCCCTGGATGGCTCAGTTGGCTAAGTGTCCAATTCTTGGTTTCAGCTCAGGTCACGATCTTATGCTTTTGCGAGTTCGAGCCCCACATTGGGCTCTCTGCAGCACAGAGGCTGCTTGGGATTCTCTATCTACCTCTCTCTGCCCTTCCCCTCATGCTGTCTCCCTCTCAAAATAAATAAACTTTAAAAACAAACAAAACATACTAATTAATAAGGTTGCTTTGAAACCATGGGTCCAATGAGTTTGGGCTGTTTGTACCAGCTTGTCAGCACTGATGATTGTTAACAGTGAGACTGATGGTTTGCACCTGGTTGTGGTGAACCTCCCCTCCCCCCCCCCCCCCCCCCCCCCCCCCCCCCCCCCCCCCCCCCCCCCCCCCAGAGGTGTCTATCAAAAGCCTATGTGTCCAGCAGAATATAAGAAGTACCCGGTGAGACTTCACTATGGGCTCTCAGCAAGGTGTTTTTTTGNCTTGTCAGCACTGATGATTGTTAACAGTGAGACTGTTAACAGTGAGACTGATGGTTTGCACCTGGTTGTGGTGAACCCCCCCCCCCCCCCCCCCCCCCCCCCCCGCACCTCCCTCCCCAGAGGTGTCTATCAAAAGCCTATGTGTCCAGCAGAATATAAGAAGTACCCGGTGAGACTTCACTATGGGCTCTCAGCAAGGTGTTTTTTTGCACACAGCAGTGATCATGGTCAGGGAGCAGAAACATGTCCAGTATGACCCTACAGAGGGAAGACAAATGGAGTTCACATTCAACCTCTTCAGGTCCACTGCTGGGAGGCAACCTTTGGTTGTGATGCATAACCTTACTTCACGGCACTTGCTGTACTGCATCCTTTTTCAGCAATGAATCAGACTGAACAGCACTGTGTCTGGGGGTCTTAGGAGTCTCCTTTAGTAACCAAACCCTACCTCCCTGCTACTGTTAGCAGAACAAGTGGGGGGAAAATGGTAAGTAACTGCTATGGAGAAAATAAAACAGAATAATCTGAAAGTGGAAAAACATATAGGCAATGGGATCAGAGAATACAGCCAGGAAAGAACGGACATTATGAGCTTAGGTATATAGGAGAAGAACCCAAGCAAATGTCAACCAGAGTTAAGAGAATTCCAAGCAAGTATACAGGCTCTGAGGAGAGAACAAATTTGACTGGATCAAAAGATAAGTATGGCTAGGGAGTGGTAAGCAAAGACAAATGGCAGAAAATTAAATCGGAGCAGTAAATGGGACCAGATCAGAAAGGGCCTTATAAATCTGGATTTCAACTAATTCGACAGCTTTCCTACTGGCCTTGCTGCCTCTATCTGCTCACAAAGAGCAGAGTCACCATAACTTCAGCTTTTGTAATGCCTCCGGAGTCAACTTTCTAAAAGATAAGTATAGTCATATAATTTCACAGCTTAAAATAAATGAATCAGAAATCCCTGAGATGACATTATCTTTATTATCTCTCTTCTCATATCACATAACTTCAAAATATGTGCCCTAAGCCCTAGTCACATACTGTTACAAAGTTCTTTCACTTTTTAGACCAGATGTGTGTCCACTAACACACTCTATACAGGATAATGATTAAGGACCAGACATACTGGCTTTCTGGAGAAAAACACACACATCCCTCCCCAAACACAACATACAGTCATACTGCACTGGACACGCTGCTGGCTGCCGGTACCTAGTCCCTTCTGGAGCAACACTCAATACAACTTCTAGTGCAGACTTCTGGTTGGAATTTAAACGACAGTGTCCTCTCTTCCCCCGGCCAAAGGAAGGAAATGTAACTCACGCTATGCAAATCAGAGTCCCTCCTAGATACCTGAATATAAAGAGAAAAATCATACAGGAAAATAATTTGAATGGATTATTAACCACTGCCAAGTCAGCTCACTGATTTCTATGTCCTAGATCTCTTGTTCATTTTTATTTTGAACCAATCTTTCCTCTGTTTAGCTTCAGCTATCTATAATCTACTTCTGTTGCTTATAATTAAAATACCAGGAGTCACAAAAACCTGAGTGTGTGACAGAGGTCAGCAGAAGTCACACTCCAGCAGAAATCATAAAGCAAAGAGGAGCAGGATCTGAGCTTGTGAGAAACAGAACTGAGTTATGACAACAGAATACTGGACCCAGTACTGCTGCTACTGAAGAAACACATGAGAATGCGTTACATTCCAGAAGGTCCGCCAATTATCCATGAAGTCACAAAGTGAAAAGTTAGTTATGGGCAAAGCAGTACTGCAATTCTCTGAAATATCTATTTCTGCAGGTTTAAATAATTTGTTTTTCCTTACCTCCCATATGTAGCCTTAACGTAAAACCCCATTTAGCTAGAAGTAATTTGAGGGACCCTGCTCCTTGAAACTTTAAAAAAAAAAAAAAAAAAAGGTAGCCCTGTACTTGCCCAACTCTAACTTCCTCTATTAGGTTACCATTCCTCTTGAATACTCTACTAACCTTTTTCACCAGTAAGGCAGTTATGTCTATACATCTCTCTGTACTGATAAAATGTTACCTACCTCCCTAAAGGCAAGAATGTTTGAATCTCAGTGTCTATTCAACGTGACAGGTGGCAATAGTAAAACTAACGAAGATAATAAAAACCTTCTGATTTTTAAATATCTACATTATCCTAGCACTGATAGGCACTTTGCAATTATTTTCAATTCTCATTATCAAGTTAACAAGATATTATTATTCCCATTTTTCATTTGTAAAAACAAACTCAAAGATTTACCCAAGGCTGTAACGCTAGAACCACCTAGGTCTTCTGAATTCAAATCCTTACCTTTTCTCACTATTCTAACAGATAAGGATTTAAATCAGGGGTTTTTAAACTGCAGGTCACAACCTATTAGATTATAAAACAAAATTAGTGGCTCATACCCTTTCTGTTAATGAAATAGACAATACAAGTGTATCCTCTGAGGGGAAAATACTATTCCACGAAACTCTGATTTCAGTGTCATGTACACACATGTACAAGGCAGCAATGTAAATGTATGTCTTACTGTGGATACAGACCAAAAAACTTTGAAAGCCACGTACATAAACACTGCCTTTACTACAGTTATATGCACTGACATATCTTCTCAATTTTTCAAAGGCCTAAAGTTTAAAAACATTTAGGCAGTAAAACCCTTCACCTAATATCCTCAGGACATTATAAAAACAAAACAAACAAGGTTTACAAGGTTGTGAGTGAAAAAGGTATTTGGGACATAAGTGCCGTGTGTTCCCCCCTCCAGCAAAGTCTGTGCTAAAGCTACACTGCACATCCAGAGAAGATGGAAAAGCACAAAGATGATCTAGCTGCTCTCTCACTCTCTTCCCCCTGGCTTTTACTAAATCATTTTCAAAACTGTTTCTCTGCTTTGCTATGCTTCACTAGAGGTAACAACCCAATTTTATCAGTTTTCTGATCATTTTTATGAGTGACTGAATAAATTATTATCCAATATATACGGTTTTTTTTAAAAGGGGGGACTTCACTCACACATGCCACCACATACACAGAAGACCCAACCAGAAGGGGATGTCCAGCAGTGTCACTATGCTTATTCATGCTCTCTTCTACAAGAAGCCATATTTCCAGGAACAGCAGTAAGCATTATTTGGCACAGACTGAAAATTACAATGCTGTTACAAGGAGGAAAGATGATGACTTATTATTCTAAGGCACAAAAGAAGAGGTGTTTGAGAACTTATGTACCTTTTAAAATCAGTCACAAATTAGTCAATTATATCTCAAGGTAGCAGACTAAATAAATTTCTCTCTCTCTGTCTCTCTCTCGTCCCAAAGTCCCCCTGAAATGGCAGGGAAACATTTATATTAAAATGAATTGATAGCACTGTTGCAAAACAAGAAAAGATGTCATTGAACAATCATAAATTTTAAGGAATATGGGCAGATAGAAAGTAGGAAAGACTAGATTAATGGAGGAAAAAAAGAGGAAATCACATATATAAGACACCAAAATCTTTTCAAGGACATGCTAGAGAGGTTCTAAGTACCAGTCAAACTAATCACAACCACAAGGAGGAGGAAACAGCTAGGGTGCTTCATCAGGGTGCTGCATTACCTTACTGGGCATAGAGGACTCTCTCCTCCTCTGACTGGTGATCAGAGCAATGGTGGTGGCAGCTTTTCCCTTTACGATAAAGCCAAAGAGCTGATCCTCTATGAAGTAGGCATTTCTGCCTAGGTTAGTCTTACTGGGAGAGTAGCCAGGCTTGAGAGAAAAGCAGAGCAGAAAGCTGGCAGGCACATCAGACTTCTAACACAGAGTGAAATAAAAGGGGAGGGTTGAGCAGGAAAAAATAGAGGGGGAAAGAGATCAATTTTTTAATACTAGCCAAGTGAAATATACCAAAACACTCCCTACCTGCAGTATTTAAAGACACCACAATTAATCTAAGTTAGAATGGTGCCACTTCACCCACACACACACCTTCCCTGGAAGGAAGCCTGGTCTGCTTGCTGGTCCACACCTAATCCAACTTCACAGAACCTATCACACCAAAACTACCATTCAAAACAGAGGCCCTGGTAAAGAACTACATATTACAGCAGACACTTCAACTGTCAATACTAACCAAGATCCACTAACCACATGGGGAAACATAACAGCACGAAAGAAGAACAAGATAAACAGAACTGTTAGCAGAGAAAACGGAAATCCAGGAGAAAAAAAGGCATGATTAAACACCAAATTATTTACGGGTGGCCTGGGGGGCTCAGTTGGTTAAGCGCCCGACTTCAGCTCAAGTCATGATCTCACGGTTCGTGGGATGGAGCCCCACGTCAGGCTCCACACTGAGAGCATGAAGCCTGCTTCAGATTCTCACTCCTCCCACCCCTCGCCCCTGCACACACGGGCGTGCACGCTCCCTCTCTCTCTCAAAATAAATAAACTTTAAAAAAATAAAAACAAATCCTCACAAACACAAGAGTGAAAGCTCTAGGAAAATTAAAATGAATTAAGATCTAAGGGGTCCAAGGTCTGCTTATACTAAACATCCCACATTGGAGAACAGAGGTGAAGGAAAATTAATTCTCAAAAGTGGGTGGTGGGTTGAGGGGAACATTTAAGCTTTCCAAGAGAGGAAGATTCAGACTTCAAAATGAAAAGACTCAACAAAACAAAAATAACACAACAAATGAAATAAGACCCATGACTAGACAGACTCGTACTAGTAAACTTCCAGAATACAAAGAAAGCTGTCAAAAGAATCAAGAACCTAATATTCATCTTCTTATCAGAAATACTGGATGACAGAAGACAGCAGAGCAGTGTCTTCCAAGTTCTAGGAGAAAAATATGTAGAAACTGGACTCTATAATAAATAACCCAGGGTTTCCCCACCAAGCAGGCTACAAATAAATGGGTTATCAGAAGCCTCTGCTGTAAGCAGCTCCACCCATCAAACAGTATCATTTTCTATATACATATCATGACATAAAAGGTTGGTAAAAGCACTGCTCTCACCAGTCAGATTTTCCATCAAGTCAAAATAAAAACTTAAATTTTACTTATATGAAAAAACTGAAAAGGTACAGGGGCAAAACAAAAAAGGAACCTGATAAAACACAAAATGAGATTAGAAAAAAAAAAACAGTAGCAGCTAAGTATGACCTAAAAATAACAAATACAAAAACAAAAAAGGATACTCATCACGGATAGTGGGAGATTCTCCTTGAATAGAAATTTAATAACACAGTATTATGTTTCTTTCTCATAAATATTACATAGTAATGATCATAAAAATAAGTCATTTTTCAGTTTCTGAAAACATCGTATAGCAAAAAAAGAGGTATAGAAGTAGTTGCGAGCTCTAATCTGTACTCTGCAATAATATTTAAAAAGTTGGAGAGAGGAAGTGTAAGAAAGAGCTAATGCGCTAATTTCCTCAAAACTTTCATATTAGATGTGCCTCATGGTTAATATATCAAGAAATAAGAATCTTTTAGTATAATTTATTATTTAAAGTTACTATAGCAAACAGTGCCTGCCTCCAGGAAGATTGGGAGGGAATAAGAAAAAATAAAGGAAGGCCAGATATTGTCTTCTTCACACCATTCTATTCTGTTTGGAGAGTTTTCTAACATATGTATTCATTACTTATAAATTTAAAACCTGATTTTGATTTTTTAAAAGTATGGTACAACAGAAATTACAATACTAGATAGTATTTAAGACTAAGATATATATGTATTTACATGAAATATCAACAATATATAGAACAGTATTCCTGTGATCCTAACTGCTACTAAATTATACTTAACTACAAATGTTAATAAGTCATATTAATTAGTTTTCACATATCTTATATATATGCTTAAATTGTGTGCATATGAAAGAATACATACGAAACTGTAAATAAGAGATGTCACTGGTGAATGGGATGAGGTCAAACTGACAACTTTTACCTGTTGCTTTGTAATAAACATCTGTTGTTAGCTCATTCGTTTTTGCAATATATGTGTGTGACATATTACGAGATAAACCATGGTTGAAAGAAAGCAGGGTCTCAAAGAGATATCTACACACCTGTGTTTATAGGCACAGTATTCACAATAGCCAAATGGTGGATGCAACCCAAGTGTCCATCAAAGGATGAACTGAAAAACAAAATGGGGTCTATATACACAATGGATTATTATTCAGCCTTAAAAAGGAAGGTTTGACACATGCTACAACAGAGACAAACCTTGAGGACGTACTGCTAAGTGAAAGAAGCCAGTCACAGAAAAATACTATAATGCCACTTGTATGAGGTATCCAGTGTACTTAAATTCATAAATACAGAAAGTACAATGGTAGTTGCCAGGGAATGGAGGGAGAGGGAAACAGGGAGTTGTTTAATGAGCATGAAGAGTTCTGGAGATTGGTGGCACAACCTTGTGAATATAGTTAACACAACTCAATTATCACAGGTTATATGTATCTTAACACTATTTAAAAATAAATAAGTTTAAAGAGTATAACAATTAAAATATAAAAGATAGGGGCGCCTGGGTGGCTTAGTCGGTTAAGCGTCCGACTTTCGCTTAGGTCGTGATCTAGCGGTTCGTGGGTTCGAGCCCCGCGTCGGGCTCTGTGCTGACTGCCAGCTCAGAGCTGGAGCCTGTTTCAGAGTCTGTGATTCCCTCTCTCTCTGACCCTCCCCTGCTCACGCTGTCTCTCTCTCACCTAGAAATAAATAAAACATTAAAAAAATAAAAAAAAAAGAAATGTTAATGAATCAATATATATATATAAATAAGGGGACTTTAAACAGAAATACACAAAACAAGGTTATCACTGATCACTTGATGAAAATGTGACCAGAGATTCACAGGAGCATTTCCCCTAGGAGCAATGGTTCATTACATACTAATTCAGTGTTCACAACAACCTTATAAGCATAACTACTGTGAATAATGAGAACCTACTGTATAGATTTATAAATTTTTAAAAAGGAAAAACATTATAGGCAAAAAATGTTGTTAATTTATGTCACTCACTCCAAATTAACCTTAATGTGATTTTTAAAATTTTAAAGACCAAGGAGTTGTTTTTTTTTAATCATACATGAAGTATGGGGGGAGGGGTATTTACACCTAAATGAAAAAATAACTAAATGTCGGCTAATCTTTTTTGAATACTTTTGTGCCAGACACCATACTAAGTAAGCACTCCTGTGTGAAAAGTACTTAGCTCAGTGCATGCACACAATAAAAGTTGAATACAATATTGGCTAATATTACTAATATCATTAAATTCTGAAATCACTGAGGTGATGAGAATCTTCAAGGTAATGGAAATCTGAGGATGTTATCTAATCTAGCTGAGGTTGAATGCATTAAGGAAACAATCACATAAGATAGGTCTCTGATAGTTTATATTCAGACTATGGCAAAATTAAATTACCAACTGCGGTCATCTGTAATAAAGTGCTTTAAAACAAGGCTTTGGGGACCAAGCAGAGACAGTAGCGTGAAGCTGTGAAAGGCATGAGGTGGATACACAAGGACAGCAGAGTAGGACATGGCTTCTAACTGGAGAGTTCAAATACAGAAAGCAACATATTCACAGTGTAAATTATTGAGTCAAGGCACTGACAAAGAGCAATCAGTTACTGAGCATGACACTAAAGAGTTTTTCCTCCAAGCTTAGAGCAGGGATCAGTAAATGGTTTTTGCTTTGTTTTGTTTTTCTATGAAGGGCAGATAGCACATTATTTTAAGGCCACGATGTCTCTGTCACAACTAGCCTATTCTGTTGCTGTGAAGTGAGGGCAGCCATAAACTATATGTAAATGTAAACAAGCTAATGTGGCTGTGTTCCAGTAAATCCTCAGACGTGACACGAAGATTTGAATTTCATATAATTTTCACTTATAGAACATTATCTTTTATTTTTTTTCAATCAATTAAAAATGTGAAAAACATTTTTAGCTTGTGGATCAACAAAAACAAGTGCAGTCCACTTCTGGCCTGTGGACTATAGTTTGCCAACCCCTCCTCCAGAGCTGTTATGACCAAAATGCACTGTCTGATTTTGTTGACTGCTTAATTATAACATCAAGTAGTACCAAACAAGGTCAAAGAAACAGGAACGTAGTGGTTATCAAAGTGGTTTGTCTGCAAGAAAAATCCCTAAAATCATAATATTAGGACATCCCATCATAATCCTATAAGATCTGTACTAGAGGCACAGAAATTACAACCTGCAGTCTAAATTTAACCCACTGTGTTTTTGAAAATGAAGTTTGATAGTAACACAGAGATGCCCATTTATTTATGTGTTAACTATGGCTGCTTTAGCACTATGATGGCGGAGTTGGGTGCATACAAACCCTAAAACATTTAATACATGGGCTGAAAAAAGGAAAAGTTTGCTGGTCCCTAAACCTACACAAATAAACAACTCTAGGTATGACACACAGAGGCTGACAAAGGGGACATAAGCCACCAAAATGGGAAATCACAGCCTCTCAGAGTTCCTAGACCCAGAGCCTCTAGAATGAAGGTAAAGCAAAGAATCCTTCAAAGCTCTATGATTAGATCACAAGTACCATTATTTTCCATGGAAGAACAGCCGCCACTTAACAGGGTAACTATGTACTTGGGAAAGGGAAATAAAATTCCCTGACCCAAATTTTTGGGACTATAAAATCTAACTCTTAAACTAATCCCTGAGGACCTCTTAGATAGCACCACTGTGAAGTATGTGTCAGGAAAAAGGATTATGGTATTCAAATAATATATTAAGTTTTGGCCCAAGCCCATTTAAAGAGTGGATCAATCGCCCCATCCTATTGGTATTTCCGTGGGTGCTGAATATATAGCTGAAAAAGGTAGTTACAGTGGACTACCAACTTACAAAATCCCACAATGATGCCATGACAAAAGAAATAATGGGATTACACTGGATCAGGAAAGTTCAGACACAGACCCCTGAAGCACTCCCTCCAAACAAAATATTGCATTGGCAGGGAGGTGGTGGTGACACGGGGGCAGGGTGGGAATTATCAAAGAATTAAAAGATGCAAGGGTTGCAATCCCTAGCAGATATTCATTTAATACAACTGTCTGACTAATGCAGAACATACAAATGTTCACAGAGAATGAGTGTATTCTAAATGTAATGATTAGAAGTACACCTGGTAATCCAAATTTGATCTCTTTAGCATAGTACCTGACATGCAGCTATAGTTTTGACAAACAGTTTCTCTATTTCTACAAACAGAACTCCAGAAGTAATTTGTTTTCATTTGGATGGGACAGTAATACATAGTGACTATACTGCCTCTAGCTAAGTCAGGTTTCTAGCTTTCATATGACCTTAATTGTTTCACCACACAACTACACATCACACTGGTCCACTACACTGATAAAATCAAGTCAGTAACACCTGGTGAGGAGGAACTAGCCAGTACTCTGGATGTCCTAACAAAACACGGGTGCCAAAAGATCAATTAAAAAAAGTCCCAAGAAAAACTTGGGTCCCGCCACCACAATTCAGTTGTAGAAGCCAACAGAGTGTGGCAAGCCAGAATATTCCCTCCAAAATGAAAACCTTGTACTTCCTACAACAAAGAAAGAAGCAGAAACCTTGGTAGGCCTCACTGGAAACAATAGATGTGCGCGGCTCTGTTTACGGAGTGATCTGGAGTGCTCTGAAATCCAGCAGTTTTAAGTATGGCCCTGAGGAAGAGAAAAAGTCTCTAGCCAATCCAGTATGCAAGTGCAAGTAACTGCCAGCTGACTGTAATGAAACTCTGACTGCACTGGTGCTCAGAGTGTCAACAGATCAATGTCATAAGAAGCTATGGGCAAACCCCTCTGGGACAATCAGAGCAGAAACCTCTAAGACTTTCTAGGGCAAAAACATACCATCTTCATCAAACCAAGATTCTCTTTTGAAAATAATTCCTGTACTTTTTATACTGGTGAGAATGAACATCTAGCCAAGGTAACTATGAAACCTGAGCTACCCATCAATAATTATCTTCATCTGATCCACAAAGTCAAAGCTGATGTGAAAGAAATCCTCCATCATCAAGTTGTTGTATGCAGTACATACCAACAAGATTCAGGATGCTCGTGAGGCATAAGCAGATGGTTCATATTCTGTGCGACTAACTCCTCACTCACTGCTATTTCTTCCTCAAACAAGGTCTATTCACTACATAGGAGATTCTCTATGACTAGCTAATTGAGAGAAAAAATGCATAAGCCTAGATTACACATGACTTTGCATTATATGCTGGCTATCACCCAGAAATGGATTCTTTCAACCATCTGAAATACTTCTTAAGGAAAGTTAAAAAGAGAAATTCTCCACTGGGTAATACACTTCATTGTCTGCATTGTCAAGAAAGGGAAACAAAGTGAGATGCATACCAATTTTTTTTTCTTTATTGTTTTATTTATCTCTGAGAGAGAGACACAGCATGAGCAGGGGAAGGTCAGAGAGAGAGGGAGACACAGAATCTGAAATAGATTCCAGGCTCTGAGCCAGCTGTCAGCACAGAGCTGGATACGGGGCTCGAACCCACGAACTGTGAGATCATGACCTGAGCTGAAGTTGGACGCTTAACTGACTGAGCCACCCAGGCACCCCAATGCATACCAATTCTTAAATGAGTTTCATATGCTTAGATTTCCATGTCAGGTCCTCACAAGAAACAGGTATGCAGAGTAGTTTAAGGAAGAGCTGTATGGATGGACTGACCAAGCGTGAAAATACTTCTGTCCCAGGTGAAGTCTCACCACAAGTCACTGCTATAGAGAAGACTTTTTTTTCCACAAAAAATTTTTTTTTTTTTTTTTTTTTTTTTTTTTTTTATGGCACCCGTAGTAGAGGTGCCAAGGTGGCTCAGTTGGTTAGGTGTCTGACTTCAGCTCAGGTCACGCCCTCACGGCTCTGGAGTTCGAGCCCCACTTCATGCTCAAGCTCTCTCTCTCTCAAAAATAAACATTAAAAAAAAATTACTCCTGGGGCACCTGGGTGCCTCAGTCAGCTAAGCTGTTAAGCATCTGACTTCAGCTCAGATCACGATCTTGTGGTCAGTGAGTTTGAGCCCCAAGTCAGGCTCTGTGATGACAGCTCAGAGCCTGGAGCATGTTTTGAATTCTGTGTCTCCCTCTCTCCCTGCCCCTCCCTGGAAAGTGCGGTCTCTCTCAAAAATGAATAAACATTTTTTAAAAATTTTTAAAGAGGAAATAATAAAGATCAGAAACCAATTTAAAAAAAAATTTTAAGCCATACTAACAAAACAGAAGGTTAACAAATTGTAGCAACTTGTATTTCTCAATAAGACTGATTTAACCACACTGCCAACTTAACCATATTTCCAATGTATTAGGTTATGATGTAACAAACAATCCTTATAAATCTTAATCATTTACAACAGTAGTTCTTAAGTGTTTTGGACTTATAGCCTCTTTCTACTATTATTAATGGAAGATCTCAAAAAACTTTATATGAATTTAGCTACATATACTATATTAGAAATTAAAACGAAGAACTTTTAAAATTTGTGTTTGTATTTATTTAAAATCAACTACATTTTTTAAAAGAAGTAAAAATTCTAGGAGAAGCATTAGCTTTTAACAAATCTCTTTAAGGTCTGCCTTAAGAAACCATACGGGTTATCATACACGCTTCTGTACCCAATCAGCAGCAATGTCATTTTGATTGAAATATATGAAGAAAATCCAACCTCACTCTCAAATAGATATGCAGTTGAAAAAGGAATAGTACACAGCTTTTTTAAATGAGCTGTGGTGTAGACTCAAAGTTATGAATATTATTTGATTCCACACCAAATCTCAACAAGTAATAGTGTCTTGAAAATTCACTGAAGTGTTAATCCTCAACCTTCTCAATGAACTTTTCAGTACTGTTACATTAAAATCCACTGGTCTGGCATTATGAATGGATTTTTTATCCATGCATAATTTTATAACATCATTCATAAATATTGGTCCACTGAGTTAGGCAGATCTCCCAAATGTTGGCATTTCATTATGCATCACCAATTTTTTTTAAAATTATATTTACTACTATCATTACCAAGCTCATCAGAAAAAGCCTAAGTACCTGGGGGCTATCAAGCTCACATATCTCAGAATTTTCCAAAACTTTAGTTTTCACCTGAAATTTCAGTTTTTATTACTGGCAACAAATACTGCCAATTCTTCTCCTCAAAGTAAAAGGCTCATTTTGTTCACCTGAGAAAATGTCTGTTAAATGCTCATGTTAGTGAAGCAATGTTTCAAGGGTAAACGATATCCCATCAGTGACTAGTCCAGCTCCTAACTCAACTGCACAAGGGCTCTCCTCTGTGACAACCAGCACACTGCAGCATGCACAAGTGCTTCTTGTACATTTCTTCTTTCATCAGAGACTTGTAAAAAGACACATACTCAGGATCAAGGTTTTTTTCATTAATAACTTTTACTGCTTCATCAAAGAAGTAAACTTTGTTTACTATAAAAATCTGGTAATAAAAGGTACTGTTTGAAGCACCCACTGATCTTTCCTAAGGCACCAGCAGTTTTCCCCACTGTCACTTAACCATAATGCAAGGTCAGCACAGTAAAAAGAGACCTAGTATTATTAAAATAGTATTTAAAGATCTTGGGTTCAATAGGAGCACTTTGAGAAGTACTGTTTTACTAGAACAAAAATGTATTTCTCATTTTTGTTCTGTTGGCTTTGGGTTGGCTACAGGTATCTTTTCCATTCTGGGATCCTGGCAAAAGAAACTGCCTTTATCTGGCACCTGTTTTTCTTACAGCAGAGGAAAATAAACAAAAATCAATTCTCAAAATGGCTCCTAAAGCTTCTGCTTAAACACAGCAAATCTCCCTTCTTGTCTTGCAGTAACCAAAGCAAGTCCCATGGCGAAGCCTGGGGTCAATGGGAAGCAGCACTCCTCCTATTAGGTAGGGACTCTACAGAGGGAACCCACTAAAGAAGAGAAGCAAGTGTTTTTTTGCATAATACAACCTACAGTAAGCAGTAACTCAGTGCCTCTTACCGCCACACCTCACAACAGTGAAACTTGCCACCTAGTAGTAGAGCAACCTGAAACTCTCAGGAAATACTCTGGAAACAAGTCCATTATCTAGAACCTTCTTGTTTTGAAGGGAAAATAGCTCTGAATAACCAACACACACACCGAGAAGACAAACCTTTCATAAATTATAGGTTTTAGCAAAGAGCTTGTTGTAGTTTTTTGAAATTTAAGGACAAACGGAGGTTTATGTGCATTCTAACGGGAGACAGTTAAAAGTGTCTACTGTTGCAGACATCCATCATATTCATCAGTACTAAAAGTCTAAACAGACTTTTAATCTGTGGATATTTCTACATTTTATGGTCTACCATCTAATCAATTAGTGTAATTTCTAATTTACTAATTCAATTTTAATGCAGAAATCAGAGTTTAAAATTCCCAAAGAGACGGAATATGTCATTCTATCTCTAACATCTAAATCTCCAAGAAATTTTGACTTGGAAGTAAGCAATGCATAGAACTTCCAATTTTGCTCATGACCAAAGCATGAGCAGGCTTGGGTTTTGACGGTGGCAGCAGCAAACCAACCATTTCCAACCAACTACAACATGAAAGTTCCTGTCACTGAAAAAGCAACAGAGCCAATAATAATAGCATCTTTAATCAAGGTGAGCACCTAACATTTACTGCTCACCGTCAGTGACTTTCAAACCTAGTTCTGCTTCACAGCTTTAGAGAAGTTTCCCAGAAGCTTGGACTCAAGTCTGTACCTCTCCATTCCCCAATGATTTTGCAAGCTACCGAATATTCTTTAGTAAGTCCTTACTCTGCTAGTAACAGCCAGGGTGGGTCACTGTTCATAATAAAGAACTAACTTATAATACTTATGTTTTTCCTATTTCATATATAAGGAAACTAAAGCTTAAGATGAGTGGGTAATATGCTGGTAACAGATTTCTTAGTTATTTTACTAACTTCATACTATACTAATTCTACAATTACTTAAACAGTTCAGGACATCAATTGAAACAAACTTATCATTCTTCTAAAACATGACTTATGAAACCATAGCCCAACAGCCAAATCCAACCTGCTTTTCTTACAATCCACAAGAATAGTTTTTACATTTTTTAACGGTTTGTGAAGGAAAAGAATGTAAAAATTCTATGAACTTCAAATTTCAGTGTCTATCATAAGTAAAATCTTACTGTCCTTTCATTTACATATATCTATGGCACTGCAAACAAGTGACTTGAGCAGTTGCCCAGAATATTTACTAGCTGACCCTTTACAGAAAGAAAGAGAATCCCAATTTCTGCTAAATTATTCTAAATACCTGAGGAAATACCAATGTAGACAAATCTTAAATTAGGTATATATGCTTTTCTATCATCGACTACCTACGTTGAGAACATGAGACATGTAGCACTGCACAATTTACCCCATAATTAAAGTTAAACCGGAAAATCCCATTGTTTTCTCTCTCACCTATCTCTTCCATTGCAAGGGTAAACATGAGACTAAAGTTAGTGTCACAAAGGCTATTTTCAGGACAAGCAGGTAACCAAGAGCCAATGTACCTGACTATTCATCTTTTTTAGAAGTTGGGCGGGGGCTTGGGAGGGGAGCCCTGCAGCAGGAGAGATTTTTTTATTTTTATTTTTTAAATAATTGAGCTTTCTTTTTAGCGGGTAGCAGGCTGACATAATTCAGGAAAGGAGAAAAAAGCGTGGTGTCAAAGGGACTGACATTTCAAGCAGGGGTTAAAAACTCCTCAATTCCTTAAATCGTGGCAAAATGAGCCAAAAGAAGAGGAAACTCACAGATAAAGGACCGTAACACACATCTGTCAGGAAATGATCACAGCAGGGTACCTTTTCTGCATACCAAAATCCAGAGTTCAAAAGTCACTAGGTTGCTAAAATTGAAAACTGACCATTTCCGATTCTTTCTTCCTTTTTCAGGAGCTATAGTTAACTAGGCAAAAAAAAAAAAAAAAAAAAAAAAANTTTGACCCTAAGAAGTACTCAGATTCAGACCCTGTTTTTACCTGTTGTATAGCTTAAAAAATGTTTCAGAAAAAATATTTTCCCATTTACCGGTAATATTCCCAGCTCTATCTGATACCCACAATCCCCAAAACGACTGGATCTGTGTGTAAAATATAGGCCGTATGGAAGTCTTTGTTCAAGTGCCACGAGGAAAACAACCAACAAAATAATTGTGTAAGGATTCTTTGAGATAATCCTAGTTATAGCAGGCTGACAATGGAGTAGGGAAAGGTATTAATAAATAAGGAGAAACACTCAAAGCAGTCACATTTTACCTTCACTTTAGAAATTAGGACACTTGGGGCGTCTGGGTGGCTCAGTCGATTAAGCATCCAACTTCAGTTCAGATCATGATCTCATGGTATGTGGGTTCAAGTCTCGCGTCAGGCTCTGTGCTGACAGCTCAGAGCGTGGAGCCTACTTCAGATTCTGTATCTCCCTCTCTCTCTGACCCTCCCCTGCTCATGCTGTGTGTGTATGTGTGTCTCTCTCTCTCATAAACAAATAAAAACATTTAAAAAAATTTTTTTTAATTAGGACACAAAATTGACAATTTGTGAGAATCCAGATTTGACTTCACCACTGAAGGAAGATTTGGACTGTGAGTTGGTTGCAGAGAACTTAAAACTCATTCTGTCCTAGAAATAAGATTATACATAATGTACTTGTTTCTAAGGTAGCTCAGAAAAGCCATCATGATGATGATGACAAAAACCCTAATAATAAAATGAATAATAATAATACAAACAAAATAGGATCACAGAATCAGATGCGCTGATTAAAGATGCTGCTCAACTCCTTTACTTTACAGCTAATACAGCTATGGTGAAAAGAAAATTAGGTCACTTGCCCAAATATTTAAAATCAAAGCAGGGACTCTTAAAACCATGCATTTTCAGATTACACTATCCACTTCTGAAATACTTTAAGTACATATGTCTCAATATAGCTTAACTTTATCAGTGGGTCTCAGAAACAGTATTAAAAAAAAAAACTGCATTACATTATCTTAGCTAGTAGTTTACATAAAGTAATAAACTGGCTGAGCATGAAACCAACTATACCCCAGAATACCTGTGGTATATTCCCAGTGTCAGCTATGGTGAAACCTCAGAATAATTATTTACCACCTAAAAGGAGTTTTCCCATTAGATACCATATTTTTTTCTCCTAAGTACTATTAAATTCAATTTATTTCAAGTTGATTCAAATAGGTAACAGTACGAGAAAATTTTAAGAATAAAAATACAATTATAGCAAATAAAAGTTTGTTCTTATTTATAGGTTACTCAATTCAACTGGCCTGGCTGCGTTGCAAAATTTCTTCCAAAGATGCTCCCAGCTGTCATCCTCCTCTTTTCAGTCTACAAAACCTAAGTTGCTATACTCAACTCTCAATGATACATCTTCCTTCTCATTTCGAGGCCACTATCCCTCCTCTCTTTGGTTTCTCCAGAGGCAAACGATTAATCTGAGCCCCATTCTACTCTAAGCTTTTGCAGAAAACTTAGAAACCTTAACCATATTTAATTTCCCTCACCTACTCAGGCAATGTTGACCCTGGTTCTATATATTTGTCTATTTCCTATGTAGATCTCTGTGGCCATCATTTACAGAGCCTCGTCAGAGCCGGATATCCCATTTATTCTGCTCCTGGTTAGAGCAAATTGAACTACTGCTGCTTCTATCTCCCTCTGTTTTCCATACATCTGTTCAGACAAGTCTGTTCAGCTCTTGCTGTTTACAATCCCCACTCTCACATTCCTATTCAGCTGTTACTACCCTGCAGAACCACACTACCTGAAGACTTGGTTTGCAAGTCTTTACTGGCATTACTTTTTATGGACCCAGAGAAAAGTTCACTGACCTGTCCAGTGCCTCATATTTGATCAATGGCAAGATCAAGGTCTATTACAGTACAATTCTTCACCAAGAATTCATGTTACCAAAAATTATATAAGCATGGTTTCAAAAATAATTTACAGAAGAACAGAAGAATAGAACATTAAATAAATAAAAATTAAACTAATGCATAATACAAAAGTAAACAAAAAAGTAAATGGAAGCAGGAATGAAACTGGTGCACAAAAACACTTGCTCAAATCTTAAGTTTTCCCAAAAACGATATGTATCATTAGGGAACTGTAAATCAAAACCACAGTGAGATAACACCTCACCTGTTAGGATGGCTGTTATCAAATAAGCAAAAAAGAATTCTGTGCATCAAATTATACCAGAGGGTAAAGGCAACATAGGGAATGGGAGAAAATATTTGCAACTCATGTCTGATAAGAGATCGACATCCATAATAAAGAACTCCTACACCTCAATAACAACAACAAAAAACAAATAATCTGATTTTTAAATGGACAAAAGCCTGAAATAGATATTTCTACAAATATGATAAATAAATGGAAAACAAGCATATGGAAAGATTTACTATCACTAATCATTAGGCAATTCTAAGCCAAAACCACATTATCACTTCACATCCATTAAGATGTCCATTATCTAATAACATTACTACTACTAATAATGCTTGCTAAGAGGTGGAGAAACTGAAAACTTTGTGCACCTTTGGTATGTAAAATGGTGTAGTCCTTATGGAAAACAGTATGGTGGTTTCACAAAAAATTTAAAATAGAACTACTATATGTTCCAGCAATTCCACTGTTGGATGTGAAAAAACTGAAAGCAGGGACTTTAAAAGGAATCTGTACAGTCATGTTCATGGCAGCATTATTCACAATAGCCAAAAGGTGGAAGTAATGCACATGTCCATCAAAGGATGAATGGATAAACAAAGCATACTCTATACACACAGTGGAATGCTATTCAGCCTTAAAAAAGGAAGAAAATTTTGACACATGCTACAATAAAGATGAACCTTAAAGAAGATCATGCTACATGAGAGAAGCCAATCACAAAAAGACAAACCAGGTAATGCCACTTATAAGGTATCTAGAGTACTCAAATTCACAGAAACAAAAACAAAAAGTGTGGTTGCCACGGACTGGAGAGAGAGGGAAATAAGAGAACTGTTATTTAATGGATGTAGAGTTTCAATTCTGCAGATGAAAAGAGTTCTGGAGATTGCACAACCATGTAAATTTACTTAACATGACTAAAAGGTATACTTAAACAGTACACACAATGAATTTTACATTTTACCATAACAAAAGTAATTTTAAAAGTTAAAAAAACAGAAAACAAGCGTCAGTGAGGATGTGGTTCAGTGGAACCCTTAAACACTGAGAATGTAAAATGGCAGACAAATTGTGGAAAACATAAAGACATACTACATAAATACTGACTTACCATTTGATCCAGCAATTCTGAGTATGTACTCAAAGCAATTGAAAACAAAAAAAAATTTTTAAAAAGAAGTGAAAACAGGGATTCAGATATTTGTACACAAATTTTGAAAGAAGCATTATTCACAATAACCAAATGGTGAAAATAACACGTGTTTATCAGCAAAAAAATGGACACACAAATGTTGTATATACACATACAATGAAGTATTATTCAGCCATAAGAAAAAATGAAATATTTTTTTCACTGATGATCAATAAGCTTCCAGTTAAAAGATAAATAAGTTCTGGGGATGAAACATACAACATGATGACTATAAATGAGAATACTGAATTGTACTTTTGAAAACTGTTAAGAGAGCAGACCTTAAAAGTTCTCCCCTTAAGAAAAAACACATTTGTAATTATGCAAAGCAATGGACATTAACTTACTGTAGTAACAATTTTACTATACATATTATGTGTATACTATATATACTATGTATACATATTATGTCATCATGTTGTACATCTTACACTAATACAATACTAAGCCAATTATATATCAATAAAGCTGGGGGAAATTTTTTTAAAAACTAGAGCAATGAAATTCTAATTTATGCTACAATATTTAAGATGAACCATGAGGACATTACACAAAATAAGTCAGACACTGAAAGAAAAATAGCAGGACTCCATTTATGTAAAGTACCTAGAATAGGTAAATTTTCACAGATAAAAATACAGTATAATAAGGGTTATCTAAGGCTGGGGATAAAGGAGAAAGAGGAATTATTCTTTAATGGGTACATACTTTCAGTTTAAGATGATGAAACAGTTATAGAAATGGATAATGGTCATGATTCACAACACTGTGATTTTACCAAATGTCATGAATTGTATACTTAAAAATTCGTTAAAATGGTAAATTTTATATTGTTTATTTTACTACAAAAAAAAACAAGTTTTCTAGCAGAAGAATCTACATGTGCTAAACGGTTCAAAAGTTCACAGCCACAAGAAGAGCGCATATCAATTTCCTGTTCCTAAAACCATGAAGACATTTCTGTCATAAATCCTTATAGAAAGGACACTGGTACATAACAAACCGCATATCCAATAATATAAAATTTATATATAGGAGGTCCTTAACACATGTGAGTAGTAGATCTCAAGAGCTTCATAAATTTCTGAACACAGATACAGGCTCACAGTTCCCAATTGAGCTACTACAGCACACTAGAGTACCAGAGTGAATTCTCAAACACTACACAAAATATTTTAAATTTGAGGAGAATAACAGTGATACTCAGCATCAGAAGCCACAATTCTTGCAAGATTTAAATTGATTTTTAAAAGAAGTTACATAATTTTTTGATTGAAGTAGGGTAAAGCTATAGTGATCTGTGTGATAACAAGCACTCAAACAGATATGTAAGTGAAGTTGCAGAAGGTGGAAAAGAAAAAAAAATCTCCAAGTTTTTTGAAATTCTAATTAAAATATATATATCCACAGATCTGAGAAGCTCAAATAAACCCAAGCAAAATAAAGAGAAAACTACACAATTATTATTATACACAGAAAGCTATATACACTATTATCAAACTGTTGAAAATCAGTGTTGAAAAGAATTATCATAAAAGCAGCCAGAAAAAATCATATTTAAATACACAGAAAGAAAGAACTATAGACTTCTCATCAGAAACTATGCAGTGAAGAAGATAATGGAAAGACGTCTTTAAAGGGCTCAAGTAAAAAGATGACAATATTCCTCAAAAATGAATATGAAATACTGTCGGACAAACTAAAGTTGACAGAATTCCTTACCAACAGATCTGAGTAGCAAAAATGTTGAAAAAGTTCTTAAGCAGAAAGAAAACAACACAGACAAGTAAACACTTTGATCTATCCAAAATAAATGCCAGAACTGATAAATATGTGTGCAAATATAAAATGAACTTTTCTTTATTAAAGTTTCCACTAAAATGTAAACTGCTCAGGGGCACCTGGGTGGCTCAGCTGTTAAAGTGTTCAACTCTTGATTTCAACTCAAGTCATAATCTCACAGTCATGAGATCAAGCCCTTGGGTTCCAAGCTGGGTGTGGAGGCTGCTTAAGATTCTCTCTCTACCCCTCCCCCACAAGCACACAAGCACATGGACTGCCTCAAAAAATTTTTTAAATGTATCTGTTCAAAGCAGAAATAATATATCCTCAAATTTGTAACACCTCTGAAAATAAAACCTAAGAGTATTAACAGTGGAAAAAAGGGAGGAAAGCAGAATATTGTAACATTGTTCGTGGAGTGCTATTTTACTTGAAGACAAACTGAAAGTATGCAAAAAATAAACCACAGAGTAACAAGGAAAGAAAAGTAAACAAAGAGGTATGGAAACAAAAAGAAACATTAAAAACTACCAAATAAACAAGTAGAAAGAAAAAAATGACACATAAAGCAATGTAGCATACTTAAATTCTTCTACCACATTAGGATTTACATTAAACGTAAATGATCTAAATCCAATTCGAAACAAATTGTCAACCTAGTTTTTAAAAAAAGACCCAATTACACACTGCTTAAAAAAAATCCACCGTAACTGTAAAAATATACAGATCAAAGGTAAACAAAAAAAAATGGAAAAAACAGAACATGAAAACATTAGGTATAAGCTATGGTGGTTACAGTAATATCAAACAAGATGCTTTTGTGAAAAAGGCTAGGAACGTTTAATAATGAGAAAGGGGTTAACCCATCTATCAGAAGGTCATATAAATCTTAAATGGGCACACAACTTGGAAATATATGAAACCTGAGAGAACTTAAAGGAGAAACAAATAAATTACATCTGGAGTTATAGATCAACACTTTTCACTCCATAAATAATAAAAACAAACATAAATATCATAAGAATATAGAAGTTCTGAACACCTAACTAACTTGACTTGAACTGGTATTTCTAAAAGCACCATCCAACAGAAACAAAGTGCAAACAGTAACATGACCAAAATAGACATATGCAGTGCTACAAAGCAGATACAAATCTAAGACTTGAGTCACATAAGAGTATTTTCACTAACCATAAAGAAAGGACACGTACAAAGTTCTCAAATATTTAGAAAACAAAAGCATATGCCTAAAGTAACTAATAGGTAAAAAGAAAAAAAAAAATCCACAAAGAGGGGCGCCTGGGTGGGAATCCAACTTCCAACTTCGGCTCAGATCATGATCTCACCGCTCCCAAGTTCACGCCCCGCATCAGACTCAGTGCTGTAGCAGCTCAGAGACTGGAGCCTGCTTCAGGTTCTGTGTCTACCCTCTCTTTGCACCTCCCCACTTATGCTCTGTCTCTCTCTCTCAAAAATAAACATTTAAAAATGAGAAACCAAAAATAAAACATATTTGTCAAACAGCTCTTTAAAAAAAATCACAATGAAAATTAGAACTCATAATTAAATGAAAATATGGGATGCAGCTAAAACAACTCTTTAAAGGGACATTTATAGCACTTAATACTTTGTATTACAAAAGAGCTGGCACTTGGTATCACAGATCTTATTTTAAGCTATAAAAAGAACATAAACTCAGTAGATAGAAAGAAATAAAGTGGAAATCAATGTAAAAGACAATGGACATACTATAGAGAAAGACCAGCGAAACCAGTGTTTGAGTAAGTCAGTCTCCCTAAACTGATTAAGATACATGCCTGCTAATCATGACCAATGATAAAGGTTATTTAACCAGATTCCATACTCATTGAAAGAGCAAAGATATTAAATTACTAAGCTCTGAAATTAAAAGAAAAAAATCTTGAAACATACCAATTACCAAAAGGATTCAAGAGAAAAAATCTACACTGCCCTATTTCTAAAAAAGAAATCAGATATGTTATTAAAAACCTTCCCACAAAGAAAACTACAGGTCCAGATGACTTTTCTGATGAATTGTATCACATATTTAAGGGGAAAAAAATCTATATAAACTCTTTGAAAAAATACAGAAGGTAAACACTTCTCATATCCTGAAATGAGCATTACCCCAATACCAAAACCAGACAGACTATAGCCAAAAAAAAAAAAAAAAATCAATCCCTAATAAAGACAAATGAGCAAAACCATAATAAAATATTAGAAAATCAAATTAATAATATATAAAAAGGAATAGTACATCATGACTCTGGAACACAAGGAAGGAAAATTTCAAATGTTAAATCAACATTATTCATTACACTAATAAAACGGAGGAGAAAACACATGCGATTATATCAGTAGATGCAGAAAAAACCTGACAAAATCTAATACCCATTCACAATAAAAATTCTAAGCAAAGTACTAATAGAAGAAAACATGGTTAATGTGATAAAGAGTATCTATGAAAAAACTGCCGCTAACATAATTTATGGTTAAAGAACGCTTTGCCCTTAAAATTGAGAACAAGGCATAAATGTCCTATTCTCACCAACACCTACCTATGCAACACTGTCCTAGAGGCCCTATCCAACTGAAATAAAGCAAGAAACAAAGGCATACAGATCAAAAAGAAGAATAAATCATCTTTATTCAGAGTTAACATGATCACATACACAGAAGATCATAAGAAATCTACCCCCTAACCACCAAAAACCTGATTTTTTTTTTTTCTAGGAGAGAGAGAGAGAGAGAGACAACGTGAGCAGGGGAGGGTCAGAGAGAGAGGGAGTCACAGACTGAAACAGGCTCCAGGTTCTGAGCTGACTGTCAGTACAGAGCCCGATGCGGGGCTCGAACCCACGAACCGCGAGATCATGACCTAAGCGAAAGTCGGATGCTTAACCGACTAACCCACCCAGGTGCCCCAAAAACCTGATTTTTGACAGAGATGCTAATAAGGTCATTAATGGTGAAAAGATATTCTTCTTCAACAAGTAGTACTGAAAGCAACTGGGTATTCACATGGAGAAAGAGATGAACTTATCTCATGCCATACACAAATATTAAATCAAAGTATTTTAATGTTTGATCACAGACCTAAAAGTAAAAGCTAACAGCCCAAAACATCTAAAAGACAACACAGAATAAATGTCCTTAGGACACAAAAAACACAGATTATGAAAGAAGAAAATGTATAATCTAGACTTGATCAAATTTAAAAACTTCCATTCTACAAAATAATCATGTAAGGAATGAAAAAACAAGCTGTATGCTAGAAAAAAAAAATATTCTCTGCAGTTCTGACAAAGTACTTGTATCCAGAATATATAACCAAAGCTACCACAATTACATAAAGACATAAAACCCAAATAAATTAGCTAAATATTTAAACCATTCACATAAAATATATGAATGTCATCACCAACAAAAATTAAAATACAATATACCACTACACATCCATTACAATGGCTAAGATTTAAAAAGGCTAAATGGGTGCACCTGGGTGGCTCAGCTGGGTGTAAAATCTGCTTAAAATTCTCTCCACCTCCTTCCCCCACATTCCCCCTCGCTTGCATGCTCTAACACAAAAATGAAAAAGGAAACAAAACGAATAAAGGCTAAGAATTCCAGGGTGGAGAAATTAGTGATGAGAATGTAAACTGGTACCTGGAAAACAGTTGGCACTTTCTTATAAAACTGAATGTATGCTTCCCATTTGACCTAGCAACTCCATTCAAAGGTAAAAAGAAGTGAAAACATCAAGCCCATACAAAGACCCAAACACAAATATTCACAAGTAGCTTCATTTCTAATAGCTCAAAACTGGAAACAATCCAAATGGCCATCAGTAGGCGCGTACATTAAAAAAAAAAAAAGTGTGATATATCCATACAAGGGACAATACTGATAAGAAAAAAGGAACTAATTACTAATACAGGCAAAAGCATAATGAATCTTTAAAAACAAAAGGCACAAAAGAAAACAGCATAGAATATTCCTTTTTACTGCTGCTACAACAAATTAGCACAAAGTGAGTAGCTTAAAACAACACAAATTTATTATGCCAAATTCTGCAGAAGTCTGACCCAGGTCTCACTGTGTAAGAAGAGCAGGACCATATCCCTCTTTGGAGGCTTACAAAGGAGTTAATTTCTTTGATCCTTTCAGCTAACAGAGGCAGCCTTACTTTTCTGCTAAACCAACCCTCTGACCATTCTTCAGCCTTCATCATCTCTCAGACCATGGTCTTTAAGGACTCAAATAATTTACACTGGACCCACCTGTATAATCTCCCCATCTCAAAGCCCTTAATCACATCTGCAAAATCCCTTTTGCCATGTAAAGTAAAATATTCACAGATTCTAGGGATTAGAGTATGGATATCTTTCAGGGGTTTGTATTCTGCCTACCATGATTCCATTTATACAAAATTTTAAAAGCAGCACAGCTAACCTGGAGCATTGAAAAGCACATCAGTGGTTGCCTGGGATAAGGGGGAAGAGTGGAAATGACTGTAGCTGGGGATAAGGAAACATTTTCTGTAATGAACATGTGCCTTGGCTTGAATTGTGATGGTTGTACAGGTATACGTTATTTACCAAAACTGTGAACTAACCATTTCAAATTAGTACACGTTATTGTATATAAAGTGTACCTCAACACAGTTTATTTCAAAAGCCATAGGGGCGCCTGGGTGGCTTAGTCGGTTGAGCATCCGACTTTTGCTTAGGTCATGATCTCGCGGTTCGTGGGTTTGAGCCCCACGTCGGGCTCTGTGCTGACTGCCAGCTCAGAGCCTGTTTCAGAGTCTGTGACTCCCTCTCTCTCTGACCCTCCCCTGCTCATGCTCTCTCTCTCTCTCTCCTAGAAATAAAATAAAAACATTAAAAAAAATTTTTTTAAGCCATAAATAATACGGTATACAAGGTATTTTGTTTTATTTCGGTTACGTTGCCACCCACCTGCACCTCATAGGCTTCAACAAGTTTACCCATAACCTCAATTCTCTAACCTTTCTTTCTCATATACCTGACGTTCCCACCATGGCACTGTTCAGTAAAACACTCTATATGACTAGGGAAGAAGTAATATTTATCACTAGAGAACTAAACACTTTTTATATGTTATTTCTAAAAAAAAAACAAAAAACAAAAAAAAAACCTGTTGCAAATTACATTTCAAATATGGGAATTTACAACAAGGCCACAACTCTGGCAGTGATAAATTCCTAAATTAACTATTATAGATTGAGGACTCAGAAACCTGTGTGTTGCTATGGTGTTGCTTCCAAGAGACAGTTCAGAAGCAGTAACAGAAGCTAAGAAGCCAACTAACCTGTGTGCAGGTGTCATGAGGAAATCGTGTGCAGCACTTCAAACACTTCAGTGGAACACCACTCATTTAAGGGAAATTATACAGCGACTAACAACTTCAAGGTTACATCAACCCCCAAAATAACCTAACTTAATACCAAATTAATATTATTCTTCTACATAGTATAAATCATGAACAGGAACACCCATCCTAAGGGCCACACTTAAACTACTGAGATCACTAAAAGGATTTACCTCACCACCTCCAAAACTGTAAAAATAAAAAATCATCTCTAAAATTATTAACATCAAAAAGCCTCAATGTAGAGATATCCTGTTAGAGCTCTGATTCTAAAATGTAGAAACAAAAGGAAAAATTCTTTTTTAATTCCTGTAGTGACAAGGATGATTTTAGTAATGCGGCACTCCTTTGGATTTTCTCAAAGGGAAAATAAAGAGAAATCCGTTTCCATCATGGGTTTAAAATGCTAGGCCTGATTCCTGCTACTGAGGAAAGTAAACAGCTCACTTCCAAAACTGAATGAACAAGCTTCTTGAAATTATATCAATTCTCTAATGCTAAAAAGATTCCCTCTAAAATGGTTAAGTAATTTACCACTCACAGTACAATTTAGAGCACCAATTTATGAAAATAAGGACCCTCTATTTTAAAATAGAGCACGTTCAATACTGTTATGAGAATTGCATGATTTATTAAGAAGAAAAACTATATAAAGTCAATATATATAATTTACACACATATAAATGACAAGTCTGATCAAAATAACTTCTTGAAAACATGAGGACATAAAATTCTCATCACATTTTAGCAGCATGAATTCTTACATCCACTCTCTTTCTTAAAATAAGCGTTTATAACACCCCTTCCAAGCACAAAGGTACATTAGTCCTTAACATTCTAGTAGGAAAAGGAGAAAAGAAAAAGTCACCCAGGTAAATACAGAATTATAATCAGTGGTAAATATTAAGAAAAAGTATCAGCTCCTGAGATACCAAGAAAGTCCTCGCTAAGCAATTAACACTCGTGCAGCCACCTTGGGGTAGAGGGCTTGGCACAGACTGATGATGTCCATTCATGCTTTTACAAACTATGCTGCCACAAACTCAGCTGCCTGTACTGCTGAGTTGCAAAGACACAAGTTACATATCTTCATAAGAACTCAATATTTTGTTTCTGTAAAAGTTAGCATGTTTATCTCTTTATCAGTGGTCAAAGTCATTGATATTACCCCATGGGTTCACATGTCTAACCTCACAGTTTAGATCTAATGTAACTCAATAATATGAAGTAGTGGTTAAGAGCTGGCTAGAGAGCCATATTTGCATGTGATCCTGAGTATATTACTTAACCTGAGAAAGATTTAAAAAAATATGAAGAGGGGAGGAACAAAAACAGTGCTTTTCTGAGGGGCTTAGACAAATAACACGTAAATTAAAAAGTTGCAGGGCACCTGGGTGGCTCAGTTCGTTGAGTGTCCGACTTCAGCTCAGTTCATGATCTCACAGTCCTGAGTTCAAGCCCCACGTGGGGCTCTGCGCTGACAACTCAGAGCCTGCAGCCTGTTTCGGATTCCGTGTCTCCCTCTCTCTGCCCCTTCTCCACTTGCACTCTGTTTGTGTGTGTGTCTCTCTCTCTCAAAAATGAAGTAAAATCATAAAAAAAATTTTTTTTTAATTAAAAAGTTGCTGGAAGCCTTGTTTAAGGATCTGTGGACCAAGTGATGATGATGTGGTCTCCAGAGAGAAAGGAGAATGAAACAATGTCCAGCACAGACTCCACTGAGTCCCTATTTCCCACGGGGTCTCTAATCCCAGGCTCTGTCCCTGCACCAAATTTCATGAGATACTTTCCAATAAACTCTCCTTTTTCATTACCTCTCAAGTACTGGGTTTTATTTACAACTCAAGAGTCTGAAGTCAAACAAGTCTAAAGTCTACAACATTCTAGAATCCTTAAAATTATACATGTATATAATTAAGTACCAAATAAACAATTTAAGACAGTTAAACAATAATCTTACATACATACATACACACAAACCCATCTAGGTATTTTTTTTACTTTGATAAATGTTTATTTAACACCATAATTTTCCATTTGCTATATTCTAAGTTATGCTTTGCTGTTTTTCTGTTCTTCCTTCCTATTATCTCGATAACCCAAAACCAGTTCCTGCCTTTCTCACTTTTCATGTGGTTATTTTCGCTAGTCTTTGTACCCTTTAAGGTTTTCTTTTCCCCAAAACCCTTGCTGGAGAGAAATATCTACAAGCAGTGGGCAAACATTACCTCCTGTATCCACTTCACATGTACCTTATGAACATGTTGGGTTAATTCCATTTTCAATTAATAAAATAAAAGTCAAAGACTTTGGATTCAGTAGTAAGCATGCATAAACCTTCATAAGAAGTAATTATTGTAAAATGACCATCAGCACCAGATTGATTCCCCCAAGTTCCACTGGGCATGGCCATGAATATCCAAGAGAGAGTCAACAGTTCAGCAACATATAGCAGTTTATTTTCCCTTCTCTTTTTAAGGTTTTTTGTTTCTTGGGTTTTTTTGGTTTGTTTGTTTTGAGAGAGACAGCACAAGCTGGGAAGGGGAGAAGTGGCGGAGCGGGGGAGTGCGAGCAGGGAGCAGATCCCAAGCAGGCTCCACATCGTCAGCCCAGGGCCCGAATGTGGGGCTAGAACTCAACAACCTTGAGATCATAACCTGAGCCAAACCAAGAGTCCAATGCTTAACCAACTGAGCCACCCAGTCGCCTCTATTTTCCCCTCTTTGGAACTAAATTTTACACATGCGTGTATACACACACACACACACACACACACACACCATGGAGTATTATTCAGCTTATTAGCCATAAAAAACAAATGAAATCTTGCTATGTGCAATGATATGGATCAAGTACTATGCTAAGCAAGATAAATCAGAGAAAGATAAATACTGTATAATTTCACTCATATGCAGAATTTAAGAAACAGAACAAATGAGCAGACAAATAAGGAAAAATGAGAGAGAGGAAAACCAAGAAACAGACCTTAACTACAGAGAATAAACTGATGGTGACCAAAAGGGAGGTGGGTGGGGAGATGTGTAAAATAGGTGATGGGGATTACAGAGGGCACTTGCTATGATGAGCACCGGTGCCAGGTGCCATACAGATGTGTTAAATCACTCACTATATTGCACACCTGAAATTAATATTACACTGTAGGTTAACTAATTTATATAAAAACTTTAAAAAAAAAAAGGTTCCCCACTAACATTCTTCAGGCAAAGAAAATAATAGAAAAACACACTAAGTCAAAAAGTGACCCAGAAGTCCTATTCAAAATGTGAAAAATTAGAGGGAATACTTTAACCAATTTATTTCATCTATATTTCCCTACTCATTTATCTGGTAGTATGTGATAGAAAAAACTAAAGCTCCAAGTTTAAGATAAAGATGCTGAATGGTTAAAAAAAAAATCGGTGTCAGTTTAACAATATTTTTCCCATATTTTGGGAGTATACAAAGTAACAGATTATCTTACATTTGGTGGCACATTAGAGTCACTGAAATATGGTAACCTCAGAATGAACACGCAAGACCTTTCAAAGCACACCACAAAACTCAAAAACAATTTGGAAACCATGAAAATCTTGATCAAAAATTTTTCTTTAAAGTATGCTTATTTTGGGGCACCTGGGTGTCTCTGTCAGTGTCTGAATCTTGATTTCAGCTCAAGTTACAATCTCAGTTCATAAAGACTGAACACCACCACATCAGGCTCTGTGGTGACACCTCAGAACCTGCTTGGGATTTTCTCTCTCCCTCCCTCTCTCTCTTTCTGCCCATTCCCTGCTAGTGTGTGCACATGCTCTCTCTCAAAATAAACAAACATAAAAAATAATAAAGTCCACTTGTTTGAATTTTAGCCCAGGACATCAAAAAACACATTGCAAATCAATAAACATCTGTGGGGCACCTGGCTGGCTCAGTCAGTAGAGCATGCAACTCCTGATCTTGGGGTTACAGATTAGAGCCCCACGTTGGATATAGGGATTACTTTAAAATAAAACCTTAAAAAAAAACAAAACAGCAAACTCGTATCACAATAGGCATATCACAATATATTAAAAAAAAAAAAAATTCCTCGGTGGTCCAGTCAGTTCAGCATCCAACTCTAGGTTTCAGCTAAGGTCAGGATCTCATGGTTCCTGAGTTGAAGCCCTGCATCAGGCTCTGCGCTGCTGGTGCAGAGCCTGCTTGGGATTCTCTCTCCATCCCCCACAACGTCTCTACTCTGCTTTCTCTACTCTGCTTTCACACATGCACGAGGGCTCGCTCTTTCTCTCAAAATAAACTTAAAAAAAAAAAAAAAAAAAAGCTCCTACAAATCATTCTAAGACCCCTCACCCAGTTAAAGAATGTGGATCAACAGTAAACTCAACATCATTTGTCACCAAGAAAAGTCAAACTATAACCACAATGACATGCCACTATACTCCCACCAGAATGGCTAAAACTTAAAAGGACTAACAGATATGAAGTGATGGCAAAAATACAGAGTCATTACAAATCTCGAACACAACTACTGGAAGTAGAGATTCATACAATCACTTTGGGGAATGGTTTTTCAGTATCTACTAAAATTAAAGAGACCTATACCTATACCTTATATCCTATCAATTCTATTTCTAATATACCAGAAAGACGCAGGTATTCAGATCTTCCAAAACACATACACAATATTAACTGCCATTTTATTCAAAACAGCCCAAAGGTGAAAAACCCAAACGTCGGTTCTTCCACAAAAAATAATAGTGTTATAACCATATACATAGCAATGGGTTAAAAAAAAAAAAAAACCCTACTGCTCGACACGCAGATATGATGCGCACAGCTTTACTAAACTATTCTGTATGGTGACTACAAGTCAACAGATTGTTTCCTTTTGGTGGGAGACAGACTGGAAGAGAGGACAAAGATGTCTGCCGAGTGGCAGGAAATGTTCGATATCTTCATCGTCATGGTACGACATGCATGTATACTCCAATACAAATTCATGGACATGACCAATTTATGGTTAAGAGAAATCAGAAAAGTGATTACCTCAAGTGGGGAGAAGGGAATACTGAGTGAAGGGGGCGTGGGGGCCTGAAGGAACTTCTTTCCAGGTGATAGAAATGCTCTAAATCTTTACCGGGATGAATTATATTATCATATAAAGCTGTCAAAACTCACCAAAACTGTACACTTAAAATCTGTTCTTTCTATTGAAAGTATTATACTTCAACTAAAAGAAAGTTTACAGAGTTACACATTTAAAATGTATATACTTGGGGTGCCTGGGTGGCTCAGTTGGTTAAGTATCCAACTTTGGCTCAGATCATGATCTCCCATTTTGTGAGTTTGAGCCCTGCTTGGGGCTCTGCTGACAGCTCAGAGCCTGGAGACGGCTTTGGATTCTGTGACTCCCTCTCTCTCTGTCCCTCCCCAGTTCGCGTGCACTCTCTCTCTCAAAAATAAATAAATGTTAAAACAAACTTTTTTATTGTATGTGCTTTACCTTATGTCGCTTATGCCACAATAAAAAAAATGGTAGAAGAATCCAAAAATAGTTCAACAGAGGGGCGCCTGGGTGGCTTAGTTGGTTAAGCGTCCGACTTTTGCTTAGGTCATGATCTCGCAGTTCGTGGGTTCGAGCCCCGCGTCGGGCTCTGTGCTGACTGCCAGCTCAGAGCCTGGAGCCTGTTTCAGTCTGTGACTCCCTCTCTCTCTGACCCTCCCCTGCTCACGCTGTCTCTCTCTCTCTCTCTCCTAGAAATAAATAAAAAACATTAAAAAAAAAATAGTTCAACAGAAGAAATGACTCAAATTACTCAACCTCAATCAAAATAAAAAATAAGGGAGCCTGGCTGGTTCAGTGGAGTATGCGATTCCTCACCTCAGGGTTGTTAAGTTCTAGCCCCAGGTTGGGCACTGAGTTTAGTTAAAAAACACTTTTAGAAAGATGCTAAAATACCATCTTTACCATCAGATTAAGGAAGAGCAAAACATCTGGCAACACTATGTTGGCAAGAGTGTGGGCAAAGAGACTCGAGTTGGGAGCAGGTATATAAACTTGGGCAGCCTCTGTGAGGTCCGTCTGGCAGTAGTTATCCTACGTGCAAATGTACACATCCTTTGATCCAGCAGTTCCACTTCTTGTGATTTATCATCAGATATCCTTGCACGCATACACAATGATAAATGTACCAAGGTGATTCACTGCAACACTGTGACAGCAACAGACTGAAACAACCTGAGTATCCATCAACTGGGAAAACCAGTTCAATTATGGTATATCCATACAGGGGTCCCTGGGTGGCTCAGTAGTTGAGCATCTGACTTCAGCCCAGCTTACGATCTCACAGTTCATGAGTTCAAGCCCCACGTCCAGCTCTGTGTGGACACTTGGGAGCCTGGAACCTGCTTCAAACTCTGTTTCTCCCTCTCTCTCTGCCCATCCCTCCACTTGAGCTCACTCTCTCTCTTTCTCTCAAAAATAATGAACACTGAAAATTTAAAACACTTTTAAAAAGTATCAATAGCCTGAATTGAAGTTATTACAACTGAAAGTAAATATTCAGCATTACTTTGTCCAAGCCTGAAAAAGACGTATACGTGTAAGACATACATCTATAAAAACATAAGCCCAACTATCTCCATAACCAGTTAATCATCTTAAACTAAGCAATTAGCTTTTTATCATTCTGTCCTCTGACCTTCCACACAATTTATTTTCCCTTATTAGTTTCCCTTACTGAATCTCTGAAACTCAAACGCATGTTTACATATATACACATTATATATGGCCTTTTAAAAAAATGAAAGCTCCATTTCAGTTGTTAATGCAGTGATGGTATTTATATTTTATTATTTTCTTAGAGAATATTGATCATTAATCAACAGAGAAAAAAATGGGGATTTCTCACTTCAGTATGTTCAAACATCAGTAAGGACCGACTCTCATGGACAGGAATTTTCTTAAAGACTTTAAATCTCAAGTTAATGCCTTATATAATCATCAGTCTAAAAAAATAATTACATCTACCCTACAACCAAAAAATTGCTAAATCTCTAAACCTTACAACTATTCATGCTTTAAAAAACAGTATTTTGACATGTTCAGATTAATAGTTATTTTTAAAAACACCAAATTCACCTTTCAGTTACATTTCTCCATGAAATATCATTAAATAGCCAAACCTAAAGAGTCATGTATATATGCTGAATAAAAACCTGTAAGAAACCAATTCTCCCACATTAGAACATCTTGGAAACTACACCCTGCATTTACACAATGCAGCACCACTGTAAAACCAGCAGCTATTCTAATTGGACATCGACAGAGAAAGGACACACATCTCCAGTAATGGAGTGAGCATAAAACTTTTCAGTTGGTAAAATTCAGAACCTATATCTACATATTTGTTTCCAAAAACTAATCCTGGCCCTTTCCTCACTAGTCAAAAGAGCCAGCAGCTCTAAAAGATGTAAGAGACTAAGATCAAGACTGCAAATGAGCAGTGAACAAAAAGATCAGGAGGTGTAAATATGTAGTGATCACCTCCTCAAATCCCTCCACCTATTCACTTTCCTTCATTCTCTTTATCACAGCCCAGTCAGTGAATGCCAAGTGTGGTCTCCAAACCAGCAATATCAGCATCAGTATCACCTAGCAATCTACTAGGAATGCAAATTCTCAGGCTCCAACTCAGATCTAATGAATCAGAAGCTCTGGGGGTGGAGTTGAGCAATGTTAGAACATGTTAATAAGCTCTCCTGGTGATCCACATAAAGTCTGAGAACCAATGTCACAGTTCTTAATTAAGACTTTCACTTCTCACCTCTGTCATAGCAATAGCCTCTTGGAAGTCAACATACCCTCCAAGGTGCTGTCAAGATGGCTTGATTATATTACCTTCCAACTCGAAGTTGGAAGTTCTAAAGGTCCCTCAACTTTCCAAAGCCTTGGCTTACCCACAAGACTCTCATGATATGAATACTGCCACCATTTCCTTCCATCCCCTCCACCACCACCCCGCAGAGTCATGCGTCTAGCTATAGATCTAATTCATAAATTATTAATCCTAGTTGTCTTTGCACTGCTATTCCTCTTTATGGACCGGCTTCCCTTCCTCCTTTCCTCTACCTCCCCACTCAACCTCCCATCTATCTAAGATATAGTCATTTTTCAAGACTCGCTCCATACTCTACCTGGCCCAATAGTGGGTTAAGCGCTCCCTCCCATATGCTTCTAAAAACAATCTGTGTACTCTTGATTGAGTTCTTATTATTCCCTGTGGAGTTGTGCACAGTATTTGGCATATAATAAGCACTTAATAAAGTATGCTGGGACTGAGAAGAAATCTTTCTTATATCTATCTAGACTCCTTGGTATCAAAGGTTGTCTTATGCGTCTAAGAATGCTGGCACGTACACACCTTTAGAAGTTTGCTAAATGAATATATGGGGTTCAGAAGCCTTAAGAAATTTTTGTTGTAGAATCGCAAGCCAATATGGATATTTTGTAAAATATGTATAAAGACATTACTTCCAGGGTGTCTGGGTGGCCTAGTCAGTTAGCATCTCAGGTCATCAGTTTGTGAGTTCCAGCCCCATGTCAGGCTCTGTGTTGACAGCTCAGAGCCTGGAGCCTGCTTCAGATTCTGTCTCCCTCTTTCTCTGCCCTTCCCCCATCCCCCCTTACGCTCAGGCTCTCTCTCTCAAAAATAAACATAAAAAAATTTTTAAAGACATTACTTCCCACATTAGAAAAAAATGTTGTTGTGATTTTATTAAAACAAAGCCAGGGCTTCTTGGAGAAGTGGCTTATTCCAAGGCTAAGAAAGGGAAAAATGCAAGAGTTGAGCATCTTGTGTATCAGAAAGAACATGATTCAAAACACAAAGGATGGGTCATGTTAGAAGGGCACAAGAGCCGGAATGAATTCCCAGTTGCCAATGTGGAACAGCTTGAGCAAGAACAAAATAAAAATCCACAAGTCCACAATTAACATAAATAACTGAAAAATGAGGAAAAAGGAACAAATCTGCATGGAAAAAAAGTTCAATTAATAATGAAGAAGACGTGAAGGAACTAGACAATCCCCATTAGACCACCACAAGAGTCACTGCTGCAAACAAGATCCCACTAATGAATGCTAAAATTACGGGGTAAAACCTTAAAGAAACCTACACAGCCTCAGAGTATCTCCCGAAAGTATTCTTTTATGAATTTTTTAAAGTTTATTTACTTGAGAGAGTGTCATGCACAGGCACATGCACACCCAGGGAGAGGGGCAGAGTGGGAAACAGAGACTCCTTAGTGGGCTGAGCAGGGAGATCATGACCGGAGTTGAAATCAAGAGTCAGAGGCTTAACTAACTGAGCCATCCAGGCGGCCCTCCCCAAAATACTTATTACTGTGGTAACTTTAACATATGTCCACAAACTCTTGGATACATTTACACCTGGGAGATGGAACTAAATGTCCCTCACCTTGAATGAGGACTGAAATTATGGACTTACTTCTAATGTAAAGAATATGGAAAATGAAAAAACAGTAATTTAACAGTAAAAGAAATCTACCAGACATGACTTAAATAAATGACAAAGATTAACACCACCAGTAATAAGTGACAGTATTATTGGATGTAAACAGACAAGGGCCTTTGAATGATACGAGACAGGAACATACATCACCTGTGTGGCACTATTCTGCCAAGTATCCATAACTTCAGTCCATCATTAAAAATATACAAACCAGTATTCTTCAAGGTCATGAAAAACAAGGAAGACTGATGAACTGTCATAGATCAGAGATTAACAAAACAACTAAATGCAATGTAGGATCCTGGATTGGATACTGAACAGAAAAAATATATATATTAATGGGAAAAGTTGCGAATATCAAAATAAAGTCTGTAGTTTAGTTTAATATTATATCAATGTTAATTTCTTACATTTGCTAAATGTACCATATATAATCTTATTACATAGGATTTTAAGAATGAAGGGTACATAGCAATTTTGTACTATCTTTGCAACTCTAAATATTTTAAAATAGCTGATTTTTTGAAAAGCAACTATTTATGTATTTTTAATTAACTAAATAGCACTTCAGATCAACTTTCTGAAATTATCAAACCAAGATTCTAATGAGTTTTATATTGATGTAAAATCCTTAGAAAAGTTTTTACCTATAAAGTGATTATGAATCACATACCGATTAACCTAGAACGCCATAAAAATTACACCCACTAGAAACTATGAACTAACTAGTTACACTATACCAATCCATTTTCCTGACTATTCTCAAATAAGCATCTAATTTAACTATCCCTTGGTTAAGGTGTCATGATGACAGGGGGATTCCCCGTTCCCATGCAGCAATTTCCCCCTCCTTGTGTTGCCCTCCAGCTTTTGTCCATTAGCTATTTGGGCTGTCAAGTTAATTCCCCATCTCTACAGACCCCTTTCCTTCATACCCAGGTTCTCCACAAGAGGAGGAGCAAGCCAGAGAGAAAACAATTTGGATGCTTAGCTCTCTTTAGATCACTCTCTCCTGAATTTCCAAATGCTTCCTTTCAGAATTCAGAAATGCGGTCTAGTTTGCAACACTCTCGGAATTATGTATGTCTCGGAATTACGGTGTCATTCTCACCTGTCATACTAGCAGCTCAACTTTCTCCCATCCAGAGCTCAGCCCCTTTCCCTCCCAAACCATCACCTCACCGCTCATGCACAACATCATCCAGGGCTGAAATATGCTGCTCTTCTCCTAAAAGTCCTTCATAAGTTTCCTGTCACAGAAGACTGTCCAAACCCCTTAACAGAGCAAACAAGTCACTTAATGATATGACCCCTACTTACCTTTCCTGTTCGTTCTGTTCTCACCACTCTACAATTTACAAACCATATGCTACACGTAAACAAAACTTTTCCAGAAAAGACAACTTGTTTATGCCCTCCACTCACATATCCAATTTCCACTGTAAATTTTTTTTAACATACACAGATTCTCAATTAGTAGTTAATATGGGCAATACTTGAAATGTATTTCAGTAGTTAAAAAATTACTCAAAACACAGCATTTTCTCATTCTACTTCAGAGACATACATTTAGTACAACTTCAGAAATGTGTAGCACACAAAGATAAAACCTAACCTGCTAAAAATTTATCGACTAGGACATTCAGCAATCATACAATTTAAGGGCATTAAAGAAAGAAAAACTGTCATAAGTATGCTTGTTGCTATTTCTTTTTAGTTTTCACTACAGTGAAATGGGATGTAACAAATGCACCTAAACTCACTAATTAATGGATAAAAACAGACATTTCTTTCCCAGATATCTAAAAAATATCTTCTCCGAGAAAAATCTGTTCAAAATTGAGAAGGTGTCAGAGAAATGTAAATGTTTTTTTTAGAAAAAAACAATTCAGATATTAACTTGAAAAAAAGCAATACTGTGTATTTTCCCCATTTAACTTGACTGAAGATGAACTTAATTTTTATTTATTTTTGAGTGAGAGAGAGAGAGAGAATGAACACATGAGTGGGGGAGGGACAGATAGGGAAGCAGAAGATCAGAAGCAGGCTCTGCACTGACAGCTGAGAACCTAATGCCAGTCTTGAACTCACAAACCACGAGATCATGCTCTGAGCCGAAGTCTGAGGCTTAATCGACTGAACCACCCAGGTCCCTAACTTAATTTTTAAATTATATGTGCAATCACAGGGTCAAAAATTAGATGCAGAAGAGACCTCAGAGACCCAGTTCAACATTTCTAAAGGTGACGCAACTGAGTCCACAAAAATTAATATCTCTTGGGTTCACAAAAATGCTTGGTCTACAAGGCTAACTATTCTTATTTTAGTGAACTGATGAAGTATTGCTCAAAATAACTTCAGAATATGCCACTCATTAATTTTGCTATATGCTAAAATTACTTGAATATCTGGTTAGGACAAGGGTAGTTATCTTCTTCAAGGTTTAAAATATCCCCTAAATACATATAATTAACCTGTTGATAATTTTCTAATAGTTGCCCTCAACTTCAGACTTCCATTAGCTGTTAAATTAGCAGAAATAACGTTAAAACAAAACCAAAATAAATAGCATCAATGTTCTTAGTATGTAACTCATTTTAAGATAAATTCATTTGAACACCCGTATTAGTTATAGACAGCATACATAAAATTACAATTACTACCACATGAGGAATCCCAACTTCTCAATTTAAAAAACAGTACGTATTTAAAATGTCAAGAACAACAAAGTATATGCCAGTTCGGTTGAAAGAGAATTTTATGTGACAATACATCATGGATTAAATGCATAACCTTCCCAACTATAAACGGATACACATTTTGGTGGGGGGGAGGGGAAAGGAGGCTATCTGGCCAGCAGCTCCCCAGTTTACTCCAGTGTCATTCCCACTGCTCTACTGGAAACAGCCATAGTTTCTAAATGGCCTCTGGCCATGGTGGGCACCTTCCCAAACCAAACTCATCACTACTTTAAGATCTTTCCAAATGAAATAAAGAGGTAGTCCCTACTCTAGAGCAGGGGAAACAAAGGATAAAAACTCTGGCACTGACAAGTTACATTTTCCACCACGTTAAGAAAGTTAATCTTCTGAATGAAACTAACCTACCAACTAACCACACACACTCATACACCTACACATACACACACACACACGCGCGCACACACACACACATTCTGTCAACATTCAATCCATTTTGGGATTCTGGTGCCAACGAGTCCCTCCTTTTGGCTTAAACTAACTTGAACTCAATTTCTACTCTTACACCTACGAGTTCTAATTCATATACCAACTTGCCAAAGTTAGCCAAGATTAATCACAACAGAATAGCACAGATAAATTGAACTAAAAGCAAATTACAGAATCTCCTTAACTTGTATAAAACAAAAATTGGGAGTATCTAGCTCTCATCATGTAACTTGAATGAAATATGTATTTTAACTTAAAAATAAAGTGTTAACAGCTCAAATTCTAACATTTATGACAACAGAAGCACATATTTAAATTTGCTCTTCAATTATCCATTAACCTGTTTTTTTCAGATTGATTCAAATACCATCTGTAGTAATTCCTCCAAGAAAAACATCCAGCACTCACATATACCCCTGGACTCCAAATAGTAAATGCAATAAAGCCTTTTTCAACCCTCCCCTAACTGCTGACTTTTAATGAATTATTTCCAAGATTCTACTCTAAAGATGAAACAAGTTAAAGCTATCAGCTGGTTACCAAAGCATTTCTGAGCAAACAATTCACTCAAATATTTACTGAACACCTACCAGTCCTGTTCTGTGTCCTGGAGTGACAAGACAGAACCCATCCCTGTTCTCATGGAGTGTAAATTCCAGAGGTGAATAAAATAAACAAACAAAAAGAAACAACGATCAAGCCTATTTGAGAGAGGGAGAGAGAGAGTTTAAGTGTTATGAGGAAAATGCGAGGGTCTTGCAACTGGAAAAGGCTAAGGAGTGAGCAGCATTTCAGTGGGACCTCTCAGGTGGTGGCACTGGAATTGAAATCTAAATGACATAAAAGAATTAGCCATATGACAATCTCAGGGCAAAGCCTGAGGCAGAGAGCAAAGCAATTAAAGCACTGAGACAGGAACAAGCTTGTTCAGTGGGAGTGGAGCTGGTATGGCTGGCACAGTGAACAAGGGGAAGAAGGGTAATGTGAAATAGGATGAGCCTTTTGAGGTGGTCACAGAGCAGATTATGTGGTGGGGGGTTCCTCACAAGCTAAGGAAGGACTTTTGGATTTCACACTGTGACGAAAAACCCATATAATATGGAATAGGGAAGGAAACCCACATTTAGTGAGCATCTTTTACAATGCCAAAGTAAATGGCATATAGGAATGTTTCCACTATGTATTCTATAAAACAATAGATGCATTTGTGTAAACTATACTATGTGCATTTAATCATATTTATCAAAAGTTATTTGTATGCTGTTACGATAAAAAAAAGTCACTTTTCTTGTTACTACAGTCTCACTTATAGGAAGTCTCCTCTACGTTGATTTGTCAGACCAAATGAACCAACCAGTTATCTACTACAGAACATACATGAGTCATCTAGAGGAAAATGCAAGAAGGGCAAATGAGACTAGATGAAATAAGGCAGTTATTCATGAGTATAGGACCCAAAAAAGGCAGCAAAACAAGTAGAGAAGCACCAAATTAGAAAACATACCCACATTCAAAAAGCAGAGGGTCCATGGATACAAAAGAATAAATTATCTACTTAAATAAAAAATACTCTTCTATAGACAAGTAAACAAAGGGTAAAAAACACAAAAGCTTCTAAAGTAAATTTTCTGTTCTTTTCATTTCATAATACCCTGCCTGTTTTAACAACACTCAAAGAAAAGTAAAAATATTACCTTTTAAATGCACCACCCTTGGTAACTTTTTAAATCTGTTGATGAATTATAAAACACTTATAAATACAAATATTAAAGTATTACTGAAATCACTGTGTCAAGCATTGTACCAGATGCTTAAGGATAAAAACGGGTGAAACACAACTGTTCTCAAAGAAGGCTTAGACAGGAGTCAACAAATAACTCAGTCACAAAGAGGTCTGTGCTAGCAGCAGATGATTAGTGGTCACAGGCCAGGATGTCAACTTAAGAGTGTCACAGAAAGAAGCTTAATCCTCAATCAGATGGTGTAACTTCATTCAGCCAAAATGTTGTGGAACGTCAGTTTTTAAACAGTATAAGACAATCTATACAAACTTCTTCTCTAATTAAACAGAAACATCTTAGTATGACGGTTCTTCTTTTGTTACTATTCTTTATGTGGAGCATGCAGGGTTCTTAATCCAGAGCTATTGGCAGATTACTCCTCCAAAAATATCTTATATTCACATTTATTAGCAATCAAATGTCCTCATTCTTGTATCTTACTTTGAATGCACACTTTAGGGGATTAGAACTTCAGAATCCTAATAGAGCCTCAGAAAACTACCTAAAGAAATTAACACCAATAACTGTGACTTACCTATGCTGTACCATTCAGAATGATGATTTGATTCTAATTTTGAGTACTGATAAAATTTAAGAGAATTATAACTCTACACTACTTAAGCCACTATTTTTTAAATTTGGTAAATGAAATTTTCAATTCAGAAGTTTATAAAAGCATGTTTTTAAGTGAAAGATTATAAAAAATGACTGTACTGGCTATTAAAGCAATTATTTCCTTAAAACTTCAGTATTTTTGCACATATAAATATCCTGTTATGTCATATACACATCTCAGTGAAAGTCCAAGTCCAACTCTACATAACTTGCAACACACATATTTAAAATTGCTGAGCCAGGGGCTCCTGGGTGGCTTAGTCGGTTAAGCATCCGACTTTCGCTTAGGTCATGATCTCNCATGCCTAATTTTATGACCTCTTTAAATAGAACTCCTAAACTAACAGCTCTGGGGCACCTGGTTGGCTCAGTCGGCTTAGTGTCGACTGAGTCTTGATTTTGGCTCAGGTCATGACTCCAGTGTCTTGAGATGGAGCCTCGTGTCAGGCTCAGGCTCTGTGCTGAGTGTGGGGCCTGCTTAAGATTCTCTCTCTCTCTGGGGCGCCTGGGTGGCTTAGTCGGTTAAGCGTCCGACTTTCGCTCAGGTCATAATCTCGCGGTTCGTGGGTTCGGGCCCCGCGTCGGGCTCTGTGCTGACTGCCAGCTCAGAGCCTGGAGCCTGTTTCAGTCTGTGACTCCCTCTCTCTCTGACCCTCCCCTGCTCACGCTGTCTCTCTCCCTCTCCTAGAAACAAATAAAACATTAAAAAAAATAAATAAAATAAAATTGCTGACCCATACAAGCAGCATCCACTGGGGAGCCAGAGAAGAGTGTTTTATTTCTCAGAGACCAGAGAAAAGGAGTGGAGAGTCCATTCCGGAAAGCAAAAAGACTATTTTCTTAAGAAAAGCAGTAACTTATTTTTTCTTAAAATATCAAGAGGTGACCAAAAATATTTAAAAATTACTGTAAAACAACATATAGGGATGCCTGGATGGCTCGGTCAGTAGAGCATCCAACTCTTGGTTTCAGCTCAGGTCATGATCTCAGAATTCCTTGATCCCACGATCGGCTCTGCAATGACAGCACAGAGCCTGCTCTGGATTCTCTACCCCTCCCCCGCTCATGCTGTCTGTCTCTCTCAAAATAAACGTTAAAAAAAGAAAAAAATATATATATATGAGGCATAACAAAGGTACACAGTACACATTCTCTTTATATTTTTTCAAGTTTTATTTTTATTTAAGTAATCTTCACACCCAACACAGGGCTGGAACTCAAGACCCTTAGATCAAGTCATATGTTCCTCCAACTGAGGCAGCCAGGCGCCCCCCACATTCTCATTTTTGGGTGAGCCACAAAAGCTCAGTCGCGAAATGCAGTCGTAGCCCTCTGAATTGGGAATTCTGGCCATCCAGTTCTCTGCAGTTCCCAGAGGAAGCCCTGACATGTTTACAGGGGGAGCGTCACTTTCCTGCCTCTCTCTACAGCTGTTACTGCTGCACTTAACAAAGCCACCAAATAGTAGGGAGAATTACTTCCCATGTGTCACGTCCTATGGTAACTGCTTTACATAGATTCACATTTGAATCCACACAAGTGCCCTATGAGGCATGTATTAATTACTCCTGATTTCCATTTTTTTAGAGTGGAAACAAATGGAATGATTACATAACTTTCCGGAGGCATACAACTAATAAGTAGGGGTGAGAAACCAGGTACATCAGGCTTCAGAAACGGAGCTCTTCGCCACAGTGACACACTACAGTTAAGAGTTAACTGCCTAAGATCAGACACATACCCCGCCTAGCTCTCTTATCACTAAAGAGAGGCACTGCTCTCAGGGAAGCAGGTCACACTGTCAAGTCACAGTGAAGCAGAATTACAGGTACAAAAACAGGTGCCACCTTTCTCTGAGACCTTCCAGCTTAAGCTGAAAAATGAGGAGCACAACTAGAAGACCCTTTAAACTCAGCAGCCAGTGAACAATTACAAGTGACACCAACTTATACATACATCTTAATTCCCAAGTTGTGGCAGGATCCATGTAATATCAAAACCTACAGTTCCACAAATCCCATTATACCAAGAACTATCACAACTATTAAAAATCAACTACTAAACTGAGAAATAGAAATTTCACCTGATGTCCAAACCCTCAAGAAACGCCTTTGAAATCAGACAACACCTACATACATCTGTTCAACCAATATCTCTTTCTATAATACTTGCACTGAGTTAATTTCTAATTATCAACCTTGGATAAGACTTGAAAATCACCACGTCACTATTACTAAATAGTTCAAGTGGTCCACTGACCCAATCATGGAACAGACCAACGCTTTTTAATCATACTCAGCATCTCTAACTTTGCCAACAAATCTGAGAAATTAAGTGTTTGAAGAAATATACACAATTCCAGCTCTTCAAGAACTGTCTGAAAAGGACACGAAAAATTAAATTTTCCCTGTTCTTCTGACTGTCCAAATTGAAAAAAAAAATAGAAAGATTAAGAATTCTTAACTGGATGCCTTGATTTTTCACAATCAATACTTTTTTTAAAAATGGTAGTAATACTAACAGCAAGATTCTAACAGTCCAAGAGGTTATACAAGCTTCTTTCACATCTGACCACATGATCTCCCGATCCCAACCTCACCCCCTAAAATCACTGTTACTAGTCTCTGGTGTATCTATCTGCAGTCTCCCTAAACACACAAAACAAACATAAATGCACACAACTCATCAATTCTCCTATCATGTCTGTGTCCTCCTTTACCACCCATCTCCCCCTTTGCAAGCTAAGATGGCAGCAGACTACGACAACCTCTGCCTCTGTTTTGTCACTTAAATTTATCTTTGAGAACCTGTAAATACTAACAAGAAAGTTTTAAACATTAATTCTAAGCAAATCTGTAAAGGAACACTTCACACAAAACATCTCTCACCAGATGTTAAAACTGGTAGCCTCTGCTAGCAGGACAAAAGGAAGGCCAAGGTCAAAGAAGTAATACCCCAACCATAAGGCCATGTTAGTTTTCACAGAATAGGAAAACTAGTTCCTTGACACAGTAACAGGCTGCAATCCTAACCTCAGTCTAGGATCTCACAAAGGTACGCGATTTACTAAAAAGGACAGTGAAAGATGATTTAAAGAAAACCCATCACTTTAGTGGGAGAAAATTTAAGTAAAAAAAGGTGCCTAAGAACTATATTACTGCTACAAATAGCATCTTAAAATCCACGCATATATGATAAATTCTATCCCATAAAAGAACAATTACACAGAAAAAAAGACATTAAGGAAATTCATTCATGATCTATTTCCATTACCTTATTTCAGAAACCCAAAGCAGATGACCCAATTGCCTTATACTGTGAGTTAATGACATCTGATAGCCGAAAAATAGAAATGGAACAAAATTAGTATACACTCTACCCAATTAGCTTGTTCAAATTAAGAGGAAAGCATAAAACACCTCTCCCTAACCCATAAACTGTATTCTATTAGCAGTTGAAGGTAACTAACAAAATATACTATTACTGTAACTTCTCTGGAGGGGTTTGCTTATGCTAATGCCAAATGCTTTCTATTATTCTATATAAGGCTATAGATTTTTAGCCTTTACTCTGAATTAAACAAATTTTCCACGTAGACCTCGCTCAAAAAATTACATAAATGACAGAATCTCCAGATTTTAGGACAGGAATTGACTATACAAGTATTGCTCGAAAGGATGAACTAGCTTTACATAATACTTCATATGAACCTAAGTTGCATTTCTAAAAACTAAATGATTTATCCATGTAACTATGGCTTTGCAAAAAATGATAAAAATTCATTTGCCTAATACTGAATCCATATTAAAATACTACTCCTCATTACAATGGGTACATAATAACAACAAAAAAGCAAACATAAACTTAACAATGGATTATCTCATTACAATATCCTATCACACAACGTGCTGGAAAGGACACAATGAAAAAAAGAAAACCACGGATACCACCTTTGAACTCAGACAAAGTTAGTTATCAAGAAGTACACAGACACCTAGTTCCTAAAAAGTAAAAATTATTCACTACTTTTAAGGTATTTAAAAATTTTTAACACCTCATTAAAAAAGAAGAAAATAAAAGTTTGAGAGTCCAGACTACAATTTTAAATGATAAACAATTATTCTATTAAGATCCTGGAAGGACCATCTCTGACCCTTGCTTTCCATGTTCTCCTCTGTTCTGCCTCATGAAAGAAACTTACAATAGCTTAAGAGGAAAACAGATGGCAAACTCCTTAGTTTTTAAGTTCACTACCTATTCTTCCTCATTTATTCTTCAAAGTGTTCATTTCACATAAATCTTTCTTTAATCCAGACACTCTTTGTATTTACTGAAATTTAATTGTTGATCTTTCAACATGACCTCTGCAGTTTGTATTAATTTAAAGAATATAAGCTCTTAGAAAGCAGGGTGACAAGCAACTCATTTTGTTTGGTACAAATAAAATCATGCTGAAAAGCTCATACTTTAAATATTAAAAAATTCCAAATAATGTAATATCAAATTAGTTGCATTGGAAGAAATCACCCAGGTTGTGAAGAACTAACATGGCACATAACCTTACCATAAAAACCTACTGAAGAGACAGTTATGATAACTTTCTTCTGGTAGACTGAAGCCACTTACGCTATATAATAAACACACTCTATACTGAAATGTTAATACCTTCACAGTAATGACTCAAATGAGACTCCAATGTGGTCAAGATGCTGTCACACAGAGCTAAAAACACAATTTTAGGCACACTACAGAGAAAATAAAAGCCACACAGATTTAAAAAATAAAGTTCAAAATCTTAAGTTTCCTTCTAACTGGCACAAATACAACCAAATAAAGCCAATGGAGTGTGACAGGATTCTCAACTAGACTAGGTTCCTCACCAACATCATGACTACAATTCCAGGACTAAGATTTTTTTTCTCCTCCTTGTCAACACTAGTAGCATTAAAATTCAAGTTAACAGTTAAGTGCTGCTACAGTACACCTAAACTTTGAAGGCCTAATTCAAACAAAAGCTTCTGCCACATCAACAGTAGTACAGGACACATCACTGCATATTTTACCATGGGCCCTTGCAGAAACAATCCATTGTAACATGAAGATGCTATGGTACATAAATAACGAATTCTGCTAATATCAGAAGAAAAAAAGGCCCTTTCCTTCAAGAAATATAACTTGTAGTTGGGGCTATGAGACACAAACGTATGAAATAATGAATAATTACGAAGGTTGTGATAGTCATTAAACACAAATATTATCTCACTAAGGAAATATCCTGAGTCAAGATGGCCAGAAAAAGCTTCAGGGAAGGTGGACTGAAACTAGACTATAAAAAGGACAAAGGAAAGGAAGAGCCTGAGTAGAAGCAGAGGAGTCATGAGTGTGGCAAAACTGCAGTATCTGATAGGCAGGCCAAAATCAGTTTGGGGGAAGATAGGAAAATATAGCTGAATAGGTAAAATAGAGCCTTAAAAGCCAAACTGAAGCTTATGAACCCTATCCAGTTGGCAAAGGGAAGCCATTATGGGTTCTCCAGCAAAGGAACTGACATGATGAAACCGGTATTTTAAATAAATTACACTCCCAAGTAGTTACAGAAGACAGAATGGAGAAGAAAGGCTGATCAGAGAAAACTACTAGAAAATTAATGCAATAATCCGGACCTAAAACCATTCATTCAGTCTTTCATTCATTCACTGTGACGCCGTAGACTGCTAGCTAAGAACACTGGCATACAATCACACTGGGCCTAAACCCCTCTGTGTGCCCCTTACTACCGAGCCTTGGCTTCCTAACTTAAAATCACAGTATCAACCACTCAGATTGTCAAAGTCCCTGTCAAAGCAGCTGTGTGGTCTTGACACATAAATTCTATTAGTAGTTAACATCACTGCTGAATTAAAAATAGTAAAAATGGGAAGTGAAAATAAGACAATGCTTAAGAGATATTTCAGAGCAAGAGAACTTCCAAATAGAATCGTCTTGACAGCAGCTGAAAATATGGAACAAGAACACAGGTGAAAGGTCAAGGCTGCAGAAAACAATGATCTACTTAAAGCCATCACGCCAATCTAAAAAGGAGATCCTAGGTACTGCCAGACCCAGCCCTGAAAAACGAAATTCCTTTTTTTAAAGAGTTGGAAAATGTTTCAAATGGTGGGAGATTTAAAAAGTCCAACCCCAAGTAACAAAAGAACAGCAACAAAAGTCATGCAAAAGACCCAACACCGAACACTGGGGGCACCTCCGCGACTCAAACATCTGGCTCTTGATTTCAGCTCAGGTCATGATCCCAGGGTCAGGAGATGGAGTCCCAAGTCTACCTGTCACTGAGTGTGGAGACTGCTTAAGATTCTCTCTCTTCCTCTACCCCTCCCCAGCTTGGGTGCACATGCACACACCCTCATTCTCAAATAAAAAACAACAACAACAACAAAACAGCACTAGCACTGTCACTACACAATGTAGCTTAACACTGTTCCTAGTTTTAAAATCAAATCTCATTCTTCAAGGTTAAGTGTTTAATCACAACTTGAAGAGCAAATACATTAAGTTTATTTCAAGTATTTTATCAGGAAATAAAACTACCAAATATTTTCTATGGCATGCCCCCACTAAAATAAAAAACAAAGAAAATGTAATACAAAGAAGCAAACTTCAAATCCAAACCCAACATCGTCTTCAATAGCTTACATTTCCATGATACTTGTATGTCAAGTACTAATCTCAACACCTTACACATACAATTCTCTCAATCTTCTCAACTTCAGAGAAGTGGACAGTCCCCATGACGCAGAAGAGGAAACAACCAAAGAGACACTTACTCCCCTAAGGTTTCATAGATAGTAAGGAGATGGAGCCAGAGTTTGAACCAAGGCAGTTCGCCTCAAGGACCCGATGGACCACTATGCTACACAAAAAGACAACATGACATTCTTACACAAGTTTTGAGGAATACGTACTCTGAGGATGAGGATAGACATACCCTTATTTGCTTTTCCTTAATTTTAGGCATGGAACCATATCTTCTTTTTTCTACTGGCAGTACTTGGAAAGGCTACTTCACTGCTGTCCACCTTAAGGCAGGAAATACAGCAGTTTGCAAGAAGACTGCATTTTATTAAATGGTTCTAGAAAGTTAAACACAATGATGTAGGATTCCTAAGAATTTCATTTATCCATGCGATTACTTAACCCAGTTACTAGAGATGCACAACTATAGAATTACAAATGTGATTACAAACACTAATTTTTTCCTGGGACATCTACTGACAAACTGACAAAACAGCTGGAAAAATTTGGCACAGCTACGTTCATCTAGAAAGAGCACAGACTAGGACTTAATTTGCACCCCAATGCATCATCTGATCATTCTGTGGCGTTGGACAAGGGAATTAACTTTGCACCTCTCTATTTCAACATCTGCAGAGTCCAGTACTACCGACTTTATAGGATTAGCCAGAGGTATACAGGACACAGAAAGCACCTCACACCTTTCCTAGAGCATAACCCAAGCAAAGTCTCCTTCCTCTGGCTCTTCATAACAGGGCAATTATTCATACTCTTACGGAGTCTAATCCCATAGGTGTTGGAGAGCAAACCTCTCCAGCATCAGTTTTTTGTTTTTTTTTTTTTTTTAAAATTCAAGTTTCTGTTGGTGATACAACAGGAGCTACAACCATGGTGGTCTCCAAACTGCACCATACTCTTACTAATTCTCTACTACACAGCCCTGGGTCCTAACCCCTCGATACTATGGGGATATATAAAGGTCTCGGTGTTAGCTGGTTTCTTTTTTTTGCATTTCAGTGACATACTACAAATGTTATTTGTGAAATAAGTCAAATTCACATATATTAGAAAAATACAGTTCCCCAGTGCCAGTATTTCTGCCATCTCTCTCCCCCTGACTGTCATTCACATTCCTCTCAATTCTTATATAAAAGACACAGGAATGAAATAAACCCAACAAGTTATTTCTACTAACTTCCTCAAAATGCATCAAGTCAAATTCTTGGTAGTAATACTGTTGGGGTAAATCGTAGAACTCCTCTGTCAGCTACTCAGCTAACAAGGTTGTACTTAAACTCCATCACTATAGATATGAACAGATGTATTTATTCAACAAGTTGCCGTTCCAAAGGTTCATTAGTTCCATCTCTTTCTATCAGTAATCCCTATATTTATATTAAGCTTTTGCCCTTTCTGCTTATTACCTTGAAAGGCTCTCAGGAAGTAGTTACTTATTTTCCAGGTAGGCAGGTATGATGATAATGATAAACCTTAATTAGATGTTGAGAGCGCGAATAACAAAAAAAATTTGTGGACACATGTAAAAAGTTATTAGAATGTCTAACACTTCTTTGAGGTAACCAAGGCAAAAATACAACCTTCACGAGGGGCCATTCCATATACCACATACGTTTCCCAAATTAATAACTAAAGCTGGTATATGCAAGAAAAGCATTTTATAAACTGATGGTGAGCTCTGCCACAATGTTTAAGTCATCAACAAGTCCATTATTTAAGTTCTGTAACAATAAGGAAAACTTTTTCCACTTACATATGGTTTTCATCCTCATTTAGTGTACTGTTTTGCCCTATAGGTCTCATTCTAACTACTCAATAGCAAAAAGTAGTAATTTGTGGATTTAATGGTTGTGGTCACATAGATCACACAATGCATTATAGCAACACAGGAAAAAAAAAATCATATTCCAAACAGGCAGAAATACCACAATTTCAGAGCAAAAAGTATAAACATGAATCTCACACCTAACCAATCGTAGGCATATTTTCTTTCTGCCACTCCTCCTTCACAGGTAAAGGCTAACTATTTCTAGAACCCTCAAAGATGATTTCTGAAACTTGCTTGCCATGAACTCCCATGATACAACCCAACATACACACTGTCTTCATGGAGACAAAGCTGCCCTATTTCCCTAGACTGCAAACTTATTAAAATGGTGAGAACATACACTCCCAGGAAATAAGGATTACTAACATACACCAATGTAGCATGGGTTTTATTTCACAAAAATGAACCACACTGAGAAACCCAAAAAGTCGTTGGCTGTATCTTCAATGTGTAATTAGTATATTTATAATAAAAACACCACAAGGGCCTTATACTATCCAATATGATAAAGGAGTCTTTGGGAAAAATGGAAGAGAAAAATCATTACTTAATTACATGGGGGGAAGGGGGCAAGCAATTCAGACTAGAAACAACCCATCATTTCACCCACCATATTTTATTAACGATCAGCATAAGGTTCTTATTTGGAAAACAAGGAAGCCAACAGTAAACTTCCCTAAGTCAACTGTAAATAACATAGGTACTACAACTCTTCACCTTAGAGCCTGCATAGTCCAATATTTTAAGTAAACTCCAGACACTGAGAAAATCCAGTTTTTAACTAGACTCCAGCACTTGTCGTTTGTAATCACCAAATTATTTTAGAGACTGTTAATGAGGTAACTTAGTAATAGGAGCATTCTTTAAGAGCCATTTCAACCGAAATTTTTACATGAAACACCATTTTCACAACCTAAATTTAATCTCGGTTGCCACTGCAAAGTGATGCCCCTTTCAGCAAATTAAGAACTTCCAAAAATACTGAACATGTTAACACATGCATGGTTTCCCTAGAGCTGCCATTTAAGATTAATAATTTCACTTGAATAAAAAGTCCGCTTCTGTTAAAAAAAAAAAAAAAAATGACATCGGTTGCAAAGAGGAAGTTACCGAGAAACCACCCTCACAACGTGGCCTTTACACTGTCAGAAAATAATGTGACTTTGTGCCACCCAAAACTTACCAGGAAGCTGGCAATAACTTTGCCAATTCTACACTTCTGAACCCAACTTCAAAGAGGCTCTAACAAATAACCTCCTTAAGACGATAAAAGGCACTAAGTTACAAATAAACACGTCCGGGAGTGCGGCCCCGCGGCCGCGCGCCCCTCCCCCCTCCGGCGCCCCCGCCCGGGACGCGCGGCCCCAACAGCCGCCCGCAGCCCCCAGCACGCCGGCCCGGGTCGCCGCGCCTGCACCGGGGACGCGCCTGGGGAAGGGAGCAGATTTCCATTGCTAACAGAATAACGTGCACCGAAAAGATCCCTCTCCTCTGCTAAAAATAGGCTATAAAAGAGTCGGCCTCATGATGGCTCCTTGATTCAATTTGCTGCAAATTCTTTCCTGAAAGCCTCCCCCCACATACACATACATACACACACACACACACACACACACACACACACAAAGGGGGTGTAAATGCACGAAGGGTGGAAGCGGGGGAGAAGGCCGAGGTGCACATTTTCGGGGACAACAAAATAAGGGTGAGGATCCCCGATATCAGGAAAGGGTAGGGGGTGGGCAGGCACGTGAGCATTTCAAAGAAGCCCGAGAGGAAAAGGGGGGGATGGGGCACCCTAAATGCCTTCCCTGCCTTCCCCTCCCCCACCAAAACCCCAGCTCCCCAAAGGGCCAAGTTGAAAAATGCATGTTCCACTGGCGCCCATCCCCCCGCGGCCCGGCGCCCCCCGGCCGCCTCCGCCCGCGCCCCCCGCCCCGGCCCGCAGCCGCCCCCACCCCGGGGTCCGGCCCCCAGCGCTTACCTGGAAACGGTGGCCTCCGACGCCGCTCCCCCCTCCCGGGAATGGAGGCACAAGGAAATTCCCCTCCTCGCCGCCGCCGCCGCCGCCTCCAACCACCCCCAAAATAACCCCTCCGGGGGGTGAGAGGCAATTATAACCCCGGCGAGCGGAGGGCGCGGGGGATGGGCGCCGGGCGGGAGGGGGCGGGGAGCGCGGCGCGGGTCCCCAGGTGGCGAGCGGAGGTGCTCCCGCCGCGGGGGGAGGGGCGGGGGCGCACGCGGCCGGCGGCGGGGGGGAGGCGGCGCGCGGGGGAAGGGCGCGAGCGGGGAGAGGAATTGAGGCAGAAGGTAAAAGCTGTTACTAAGGGAAAGAGCCAAACGGTTCGGAGCAGCCAACGGCTCAGACACTCAACACTGGGGAGAGAGGAATGGGGACCAGCCAGGCACAAATGAGCTCGCGAGGCCCGCGGCGGCGGCGGCCGCGCAGCAAAACAAACCCGAGCGGCCTGCGCCGGGCGGGCGCGCGGGGGAGGGGCCGGCGGGGGAGGGGCGCCGCGGACTGGGGGGGGCGGGGGAGGAGGCGGCGGCGGCGCGGCAGGGGGGGGGCCTCCGCCGGCCTCGCTCCTCCAGCTCCCGCCCGCCCTGGCGGCGCAGGGGGCTGGACGAGTGCGGCGCAGCCTTTTAAAAATAAAGACCCGCAGGCGCTGCGAGGCGCCGCCGGGGCACTGGCCGCCCCGCCCCCACCGCCGCGCTCTGTCGGGTGCGGGGCGGCCTGGGTGTTGGCCGGGCGGCCGGAGGCCCGGTGGGGGCGGGGAGGCTCGCGCCGCAGCCTGTGTGAAAACGCCGGTTAAGTTTCCTGGGGAGGCCCCGTGGGGCTCCCGCGTGTTCGGGGGCGGCTTGTCCCCGTGAGCACCCCGGCTGCGCGGCGTGGCCGGCCGGGCACGCCACTCGCTGGGCATGTGCAGGGGAGCGCGGCGCAGGCATCATATGGACGTTTGTTTGTGCATAGATCTGCACACACCTTTGTGTGCATAAATACATATGTTTCTCGGAAACGTACCTGGAAAGGGGCTTTATCTGTAATAAGCGACTTTCAGAATGTAATCCAGAGCCCGAGATCTGTAGAGAAAACACACGCACACAAGAAACGGTTTTTGATACTAAACACAAAGCTGTAATTGAAGTGTTTATGCCCAAATGTACTGTGAATCAAACATACGGTGGTATTTATCGTCTGGTGGGTCTGTTTGAAAGGTTTGGTCGATCAGTTCTCATTTCACAAAAATAAAATAATGTAACTAAATGTTTACTAAATATATACCTCTACGGCAGCATTAACAGTAGAAGTTTATCCACTTCGTGTACTTTTTGCATGTGTGTACCACATCAAAGCAGTTTATAAAGTATAACTTAGATGAGTGATAATGTGACATGATTGAGGAGAGGAGTGCAGCGGATTGTTTTTTAAAAGAGAGGCACCTCAGTTTTTAAAACAAACGAGTGAGTCTGTCTAAGGCCCTCAGAAAGCAGGGGTTGGGGTCTTAGACTCTTGGTATAAGCCTAGGACCCTTTTAAGATTTGACCTGAAAGAAACCTTTTTGTTTTATTTTTTTCAGTTATTGCTGTCTTGAAAGTAAAGTAATATTTTCTGCAGCCTTTTTAAGGAGAAGGGTTCTGTTTTCATACTTTCATGCCAATATTTGAAATAGTATTTGAAATTGTATTATTTTAAAGCAGTCTTTTCCTCCCAATATCAGAAACCTAGATTTTCACACCAAAAAAAAAAAAGTTCATTCCAAGTAACTTTTACACGTGTGGACTTCTGGTGACCTAATAAGGTCACTGATTAGACAGGTACTGTTTTGGCCAAGGTCAAAGGTTCTTTCCCCTGGTGAGCCCTTACTTGTGGGGGGGGGGGGGGGGGCGGGGGAGGTGTAGAGGAAAGCAGCCAGAAGCCTTTCCTCACCAGCTTGGGGTGGGGGTTGGGGAAGGCAAAGGAAAGAGTGAGATTGGAAATTCCCTCCCAACCACCAGAGAGTTCAAAGCATCTCTGTGGTTTGTCCTTAGAGCTGTTTTCATATACGAAAGAGGGAATGTTAGATTAAACAATGTCACCTGATGGGAATCTAGATAACTGAAGGTTTCCAAAACACTGTGTTGAGTGTACAGGGAAACAGCACAAAGAAAGCAAGGTTTGCATTTCAGGAAGATTCTAAGCCGAGGCTCATTTACTGCAGTACTGGCACCTTGGCAAAGACTCTATTTCAGAAGTGATGAGGGTATAGTATCTTCCTCTTTTATTTTAATATTTTTAAGCTTTGATTAATGACATATGTATTTCACTAAGCATAATCCTGTCTTTAGTAAGTAAACCCAGTACAATTAGGGGTTCTTTATCTGAGCCACCCAATGAAACAAATGTATAGTCCTAGCTTGTTTCGGAAGTTTCACTTCGTGCCACCATGCATGGGTCTTCTTTAGGCAGCACTTACTATAAAATCAAACCACTCTTCCAGGTAATGAAACCTCCCAACTATGCTGATTTTTAATAGAGTCATCTCCATACCTGGGTCCTTTGGCTTATCCTCCCTCAAAATGACCTCTGTCCTTCCCTCTGCAGGGGAGGGCCCACCTCCTTTTAATAATAGAGTTCATGGCTTCCACTCTGAAATTCTTTTTTTTTTTTTTAATCTTTTTTTTATTTTTTTAATGTTTATTTTTTGAGAAAAAGAGAGAGCGAGCAATGAGAGGGGCAGAAAGACAGGGGCACAGGATTTGAGGCAGGCTCTGTACTGACAGCAGATGTGGGGCCCAAACTCACGAATAGTTTGATCACGACCTGAGCAGGAAGTCTGATGCTTAACCAGCTGAGCCACTCAGGCGCCCCAAAGTTTATCCATTTTTGTAAGTAATCTCTACACTCAACATGGGGCTTGAACTCACAACCCAGAGATCAAGAGTCACGCCCTCTTCCCACTGAGCCAGCCAGACTTCTCCACGGGCCCCCAAAACTGAAAATTCTCTTTTAAGTTTATTTTGAGAGAGAGAGAATGTGGGAGAGAGCAAGGTAGTGCGAGTACAGCGGAGGGGTAGAGAGGGCAGAGAGAGAGAGAGAATCCCAAACAGGCTCCACACCTGTCCACTCAATCCTATGACAACAAGATCACAGCCTGAGCTGAAACCAGGAGTCAGTCGCTTGACGGTCTGAGCCACCCAGGCGCCTCCAGCCTGAAATTCTTATACCCTACACCAAGCTGTCTCCTTTCCTAATGAAGTTATTATCACAATAATCCATGTATTTGTTCACATATTTGTAGTTTACAAGATATTTATTTCTGTTCATAAATTACTTCAGTTGAACATCATGACAAAAATCACCAAAGGTGGGACCTATGCCCTAAACTAGTCTTTCCTTGAAGTACCTTTGGACACCCCCCCAAAAAAAAAAATAAATAAATAAATGCTAAATAGGAAAAGCTTGGATTTCCCCTAGGGAAGGAATTTTAGGAGACCCATATTCTGATCCCTTTGAATTACATCCTGGAACCTTTCTGAAATGACAGTGAGACCTCAACATGAAACGTTCGGGTAAGTGAGCTACCACAGAAAGGTCACATGTATGGTCACCCCACCCTCCAGTCATTCCAGCATATCTAGTACACATGACCAGAAGTCTCACCAAAATTCAAGCAATAATTAGGCACAAGAATGAGGCAAAGACAGAGAAGTAAGTCTTGTTACTAATTTTCAGTGCTTTGTCATAATCTTAAAGCTGTTCTTGTGCTTTGAATATAAATGTTAGTATGTTTCTAGAAAGGAGAAATTATGGTTACTAAGAAATTTTAAAGCAAAGAGACACATTATTAAGAAAGTTCCCTTGAACACTGTAGCTAACTGTTCAACAAAGAGAAACCTCATACCAGTAACTATTACCAGAAGTTACATATATATTATAAAATGACTAAACAAATCTTGACTTGTTTTATTTCAGTAATATCAAACCCAAGGGGGTATGATATAGCAAGATAGCCTAATCTTTGCAACTTCCATCATCACTCAGGAAATAGAACATTTTTAAATTAAGGTGGTTTAATCTCAGGTCTACAGGATCTCATTACTATATATGTTTTTAAAGCCACCATATATTAAGTTGTTTACATTAGCTGATCTATGTAATTAAAGTGTTCAAAACACAACTTAATAGCATTAAAAAGATATTTGATACCAAAAATATCCTGGTAACTATAAGTCTTTATATTCATACTCACCCAGGAACCCAGTGGCTTTCTGTCTGCAGCATTTACCCCCAAGCATCTTGCTGATACCCTGTGATATGTTTCTGTTTCATTTTGACTCAGTTTGTGCAATTCTTTGTCTGTGGTTCTTCCAGCTATCAGCTCTTGCCATCCGGACTGATGCACATCTCAGCCACACATCTCAAGATCTCAGCATACAAGCTTCTTCTCTCCACCTATGCTTAGCATGCGACCTATGACCTTTCCTCATCAGTGTGAACCTTGTCACAGTTTTCCATGACTCTGTGACCTGATTTCATTACAAGAATGAACTTTACTTGGGAGTCTTCATTTAAATTACAAAAGCAACACACAACCATCTTACAAGTATTTATACTTCTCAGATAATGGGAATAGCAGGTGGTATCCTGCCTTTGTGATTCAGTCAGAATAGAAAACCAACCACACACAGAGCATATTGCTCTACCCATCACTTACTTACACTGACCAGCCTTGTGCTTCCTCAGGGCTGCACCAAACAAGGCCCTGCATTACGTTGATGGTTTTGCTATTTTCATTCATTCAACAAACATTTTTGAATGTTTAGTGTGCCAGACACTGTTCAAGAAGCTATTTACAGTGAACTAAACACTCTAATGAAATACACATGCCAGTCTTGAGTCAGGTAGGGGTTGGAAGGACAGACTGATGCTGGAAGAACATTGTCTGCATTAGACTATAGTTTGACTTCTATAACAAAGATAATAGAAAAATGCCTTAACCAAGATGAATGTTTATTCTCTTACATGGCCATTCAAATGTAAGCATTCCAGAGCTGATGAGGTTTCAGGGACCCAGATACCTCTGCTATCTCAACACATATCTCCTGCCTAGTGATCTAAGAATGCTTTTCTAGTTCTGCCATCACATTCAGATGTAAAAAAAACTATGCAGAAGATCAACTGCAACAGTGGAAAGAGGATACCTAGTTGAGGGCCAGTCCAGAAATCCCAGTAGGGGGGATGGTAATATGGGTGATGGCGGCAGGGACAGATAAGAGAAGCTAAACTCTGTGTACATTTTAAACAAGAGAATCTGGGTATATTTTGTGACATGTTAGAAAAACAGAAAGAGTCAACGGTGATTCCAAGATTTTAGGCCAAAACACGTGAAAGAGTGGAATCGCCACTTATTGCGGTGGAAGAGGCTGGCAGAAGAGAAAGCTGATGAGAAAAATCAAGTTTTGTTTTGGAGTTTGATGTGGCTATCAGATATCCCAGTGAAAATATTGAATGGGCAGCTAGATATACAAATCTGGTATTCGGTATCAAAGCTGGAAATACAATTCTGCGACTTGTCAGTAAAGGAATGATATTTTAAATCATGAACCTAGATATTATTGACATGGGAGTGAGTATTGGCAAAGAAGAGTTCTCTGTTACCTTCAATTGGCTCTTGCCCCAAATATTTTCTCTTAATATCAATAATCCTCTGCTCTTAATGGCGTCAGAAGCCTAAATATTTTATCATAGGTGGATGTAAGGTGACATTCTATGCAAGGATGTTGATGGAAACATAGATGATATTAACTGGTACCATTTATTGAGCTTGTTGCCAAGCAGTTTAATATTTGTTGTCTCCAAATTTCTCAACACCTTGAAACAATAAATAATATTATAGCAGTTTGATACATGAGGAAATCAAATGAGACCAAAGGGCTTTTCTAACATCATGCTGCAATTGGCAAAACAAGGATTTGAATTCAGCGCTATCTGATTGCAATGTCTGTTGTTCCCCTGAGTGAAATTAGGCAGATTGAGGCCAAAAAGTGCAAGTGTTGGCTAAAAAATCCTTCAGTAAGTGAGGAGAACGGAGAAATGCAAACTGAGAAAAAAGACAAACTGCTTGAGGATAGGAACCGTGCCTTACCATATTTATATCATGCACCATTTCCTAGATCAGAATCTCAAAAAATGTTTATTGAATGCAGATGTGGTTGTAATCAATCCATTGGATTCACTCTTTGATACTGTTAGTGTATCTACTGATTTCACAGGGAAGATCTTTGTCCCATTCACTCTTTATCTCTCATCACCACCCCCATCACTCCCCACCACAGGGCAACTTGGGTCTGGAATGTTCTTGAAGACAAATTTTGTTGGCAAAGAAGACAATATACAAGAATTCACGTTCATTTATTTTGATTTTGAAAGCCTACTTTTCCTTTAAGCTTTGAATTGCAAGTTTCATATCTAAATTCCTTCTAAGGAAATGTTTACAATTTGGTTAATTAAATTCCCTTGAATTATTAAGCTGCATTTATACATTTAATGTATTTAATTTTCTTTTTAAAATACTTCACTCAACAAAAGAATCACAAGCATTTAAGTAATGCTTATAAATATGATAAACTAATTACAAAATATGATGAATCTTAAGTTCTGTTGAACATTGTGAAAATGTTTACAGATTTAATGAAATTCTCATATCTTTTCACTTGAAATCATAAATCTAAATCAAGTACAGATCCCATGTAAGTGTTTGGCACTGGCATCACAAGAGTAATGTGCTGGGCATTCTAAGTTCTCAAATTATCTTAAACATAACAAATGTTGAAAATACCAAACACAAATATTCAGAAATTATTTCCAAACATAAAATAAAAATAATAGTATTATGAGTTTACTTTATCTCTTGATGCTTTCCTGGAGCTAAAAGAAAGTTATGCTTTAAATAAATAATTCTGTTGGCCCCGGGGAGTTGGGATGTCTTTCCACTGGGCTGAGTGGCTTATTCACAGCTTATGAGAGACATTCTGAACCCTCCTTAATGACAGCCAATGCGAACTCCAAGTTGTTGCTCTCAAATGAGTGGTCTTGCCATAGTTCATATCTACAGAACCTGGCTGCGCTCATTTCGTCCAAACAATTGGAATCTGTACCCCTACTCTTAGACTGCTGACACACATAGCTGGAGTCAACCAATTTACCACTTCTTTTTTTATTCTGAATGGTTTTCATTTTTTTTCTTTTCTGGCAGGGCTACAATTCTTATATAAATTAACTGTGCACACAGTCATGTCTGTGCCTGGCTCTGCAGTTCCGAACACACACACACACACACACACACACACACACCCCTTTATTTATGTATGTATGTATTTATTTATTTAGATACTTTTTTTTTAAGCTGATTTATCTTGAGAGAGAGAGAGAGAATGCGCATGCACAGGCAGGGGAGGGGCAGAGAGAAAGAGAATCCCAAGCAGGTAGCCGGATCAGGGGCTCCAATTCACAAACTATGAAATCATGCCTGGAGCTGAAATCAAGAGTTAGACACTTAACCCACTGAGCCCCCCAGGCATCCCCGCCACACACCACCTTATTATAGTCATTGGAAAGTGAGCAGACGGGGCTTTCTAAAAATGCCCCAAATGCCTTGTGACAGGTACAGCCTTTTTTTTTCTTTTTAAAAAATAGCTACTATCATTTCCTTATGTCAAGATTTCTCAAACTGTGTTCCACTCATTATGGGCACACACCCTTTTCTTTGGGGAGTAAAAGTTTCCAATATTAAGGAAGTTTGGGAAATCTCACATGTTAAATCTAGCTTCTAGAGATTTGCAATGTTCACTAGCATATTAAAGACTGAGAAACCTTGCAGCATGAAATCTTGTAAACCCAATGAATCTCTTTTTAAAAGACGTACCTTTTCAGATTTGGCAAAGCTAGCATCCTATTAAACACTGGTAAGTTGTGTTCATATCTGGTAAAATGTTTTTTTTTTTTCTGGAGGTTTTATTTTTTACTTTTTGGAGATCAAAGCTCAGATATACAAGCAAAAGGGCTTCCTTGATATTTCCCTTCCCCTAAACTTACCCCCACCCAGCCACAGACAGAACTGAACAGTTGCAGCCCTTCGCTACAGGGGAAACTACTGCTCGCCCAGGGGTTGAGGGTTGAGAGAAACGGTGTCCTGTGGCAAGTCCCCTCCAAAAAGACAGGGGAAGTCGCTGAGTACCTTGTGCTCACTTCCTCCCCCACAATCTTGTAAGTCACCTGTCCTTTGGGGAAAAAGCCCTGCAGAGAACTTTCCCTTGGGGCCTGGGAGCTCCCCTCCCTCATACAACCTCCTAATATTGCAATCCTCTTTGAGCAACAAAACAGGAAGGCTGTGCAACACAGTAACCAGGTTGTTATTGGAATCAAATAAGACAAATTTGATTTTACACATATTTAGTGACAGGTATAACAGATGCGGGGCTAGCTTAGAGGCCGGGGAAACCTGGCTCTAGATGCAGCTCTACCCACGTTACTGTGTAACATTAGACAAGACTTCGACCAGCTCAGAAATTCCGCATCTTCCCCGATAAAGTAAGGACCACATTAACAACATTGCCCCAGAGTGGATATTGAAAATATTTATCAACCAGTTCTACATGGCCACTGACCCATCGGCCATATCAGATCATTCTGCTAACTGGCAGCCTCACAGCTCACCTCCTTCACTCAGTCAACATTTGGGTGTGCTTACCATGTGCCAGCTAGTTCACAGGGCTGCTGTATGCATCTAATTAAATAATGTTTGCGAAAGCAGATCATAACCTCCATACAAAATCAAGGTACTTTTAGTTATTATCTTGTATAATAAAGATATAAAGAAGAAGGGAGACAGGAAGACTCTTCAACACATTTCACCTGTTTAATAGTCTTGCATACCCTCTGGGGGTAGCCCAACTTAGTTTGAGAGCAGACAGCACTTTGAGCAACTGCCTGAGAATGTGCAGACCTGAGCCAAGACCAGCCCAAGACAATGCTTAACCTCAAAATATCAAGTGGTAGTAAGAGCTAGCACTTTATTGAGTACCTACCATGCGTTTAGGCCTTGTTCAAAACAATTTTATACAGATTAACTCTTAATCCTAGTCACAGACACATGAGAGAGAATCCATTATTATCCCCTCTCCACAGATGAGGAAACTGAATCACAGGCTGATTAAGTGACTTGCCTGAGGTTTCTTCGCTGGTAAATATCAGTTTCATTTTAATGCCGGTGGATGAGTTCATGCTCTTAACCACCCCTCTGTATAGCAAACAGATCTGAGCCGGGCAAGGGAGTAAAGTGCTGAAGGGCTGGCAGCCCAGAGCATTATGGGCCCCGAACTGAGCTCAGAGTTCCCAGGAAGCCTTTCTTAGGACCACAGGTTTTATAACTCAAGGCAGTCCCAAGGAGCAGACCTTCACTGTTTTTGCAGAAGGTACACAGGACCCTCGGTCTCCAGAAGCTTCTTTCTCACTGGCAAGAATGCTTGCCTCCATGCATTAAGAACTGGGGTACAGGTATCCTTCACTTTTCAAAAGTTCATGTCATACCTCTTTGCTTTCACAGAAGACCTACTTTCATGTTTGGTAACCTATGAACAATGGTCATCCAAAAGAAATCCAAAGAGGATTTTCGCTTTTACAACAAAGGCAAAAAACAAACACAGCATCCACCATTTGTTTTGCAGAAAGTCACTCCAGAGGCAGCACACACCCTGAGCAAGAAGAGCGAAGCCACCAAGCTCCTTCACCGGGAACTACACTCAGTACCTCAGCATCAAGCTGCCATGTCGCACTGTGTTGGTGAGCATCTGGGCTCTATCTCAATTTATTTTGTGCATCCGTTAGCAAGATGTGCCCTAACATATCAGAAGAATCTAAGAGACGTGGTTTTTGGGGGGAGTCTGGTAATGATCAAAATTTTTTCCACATAAATTGATGGCAATTGCTTCTTTGCTTTATGCCACTTCGGTTTATGAAAGTTTTCACAGGAATGCTCTACTTTTGGATAGCTAGCAGAGAAACCTGTGCCCACAGCCTGAGGAGGGGTGCCTCCATTCCACAGCAGATAGTGGAAGCCAGGGGAAATGACAACAGGGAAAGGAGGGGAAGAATTGGGGGGCATGAGGGGGAACAAGTCTTTCTCCAGTATCAAAAAGGCAGTCACTTGCCTTTGGGTAGGAGGATTAGCTCTAATTGTTGAGTAAATAAACCTGGAGCTGAGGGCTAGGTGTCAAAGAGGAGGGCAAAGAAAGGGAGCTGAGAGGGCTCTGAAACTGGGTTGGCAAACTTTTCCAGTAAAGGACTGGATAATTTTTGTAGGTTTTGTGGACCATCTTCTTCTTTGTCGTCGTTGTCATTGTTTTCCTCCATATCTTTAAAAATGTATTTACCAATCATATCTCCATGGCTGAATTTCGCTATGAGTTGTAGTTTTGCCAACTCTTGCTCTAAAGAAATCACCTGTAGGGCTCCTGGGTGGCTCAATCAGTTAAGCATCCAACTCTGGCTCAGGTCATGATCTCACGGCTCTGTAGTTCGAGTCCCACAGCGGGCTGTCTGCGAAAAGCCCGCTTCAGATACTCTCTCCCCTTCTCTCTTTGCCCCTCCCTGCCTGTGCTCTCTCTCTCTCAAAAATAAACATTAAAAATTTTTTTAAAAGACTTAATCTGTAAACCTCACCATTTTATCTGCCTCTGACCCTTTGCTCCTCTCCAGTGTTGGCCATTTACCCTGAATCAGGGCTCCAAGGAGTTGGAGAGCTGCTAACTATGGTGAGGAAAAGGCATATATGGTAATGCTTTGTGAACTCAGAAGTATGGTCCATCGAGGAGCTTCAGAACTAACTCTCTTGGGCAATCTTGTGTGTCTGGGGAGTCTTAGGCCATGCACAGCTGCGCACAGGAGCAACTTGGCAAGAATTCTGTTGCATGCAACCTTCCATTTGGGAACTTATGCCCAAGACAACATTGCAAAGCAAGGAAACTCATTGTTACTCTATTTCAGGGGAAATGAATAGCAACCTTTCCCACTCAGTACCCTGAGATGGAATATCTCAATGTCTTTGGGAAGAGCCTGCCCTCAGCAGGAAGAAACTGAACCTTTTTTAAAGCAATCTCTACATTCAATGTGAGCCTTGAATTCACAACCCCAAGATCAAGAATTACAGGCTCTACTGACTGAGCCAGTGAGGTAACCCAAGAAATGATACTTTGTAATAAACATGACTCTCAGTCATAATGTCTCCCTTAGAGACAAGCTATACAATAAGGAAACTCAACCATAAAACAAGCAACTTTATATATTTTGTTATCAGAATGATAGTTCATTGTCCTACCATCTGCCCGAAACTATCTGACACAAAACAGCCTTCTCTCCTCACTTTGTACATGAACTGCAAGTCACTAACACTGTTCCTTTTAAATTTAAAAAAAATTCTAAATATTTATTTATTTTTGAGAGAGAGAGAGAGAGAGAGAGAGAAAGGGAGGGAGACACAGAATCCAAAGCAGACTCCAGACTCTGAGCTATCAGCACAGAGCCCGACACAGGGCTCGAACTCATGAACTGTGAGATCACAACCCAAGCTGAAGTCAGAAGCTTAACTGACTGAGTCACCCAGGTACCCCTCTTTTAAAATTTTTTATAAGTGTATTTATTTTGAGAGAGAGAGAGAGAGAGAAAGAGAGAGAGCCTACGTGTGCAGGGGGAAGGCAGAGAGTAAGGGAGAGAGAGAGAATCCCAAGCAGGCTCCGGGACAAAGCCTGGTGAGGGGCTTGCACTCACTAACTGTGAGATCATGACCTGAGCTGAAATCAAGAGTCAGATACTTAACCGACTGAGCCACCCAGGTGCCCCTAAAACTATTTTTAATTAACAACAAAGCCTTGGTTTTAAGGTCTGGAGGTAGGGAAAGAGGAGGGAACTTCTAAAACACTTTTTGTTTCTAACCTAAGAATTGACAGGAAGCCATGGTTTCCAAATAATTATTAGAACTTTCCAATACACGTAACATGAATTAATGTGTTGGAGAGGCTACTTACAATGGACTAGAGGGGAATATCACTGGTATGGAGCAAGCTTTCAATAGAAACATGACATTTGGAAAGAAAAAAAAATGAGAGAGGAGGAGCCAAACAAATGCCACCTAGGGAAGTTTTCATTCACCACGGCTCTGAGGCCCGAAAAGAGCCACTTGGGGTGGGGTGGGGGGGCAGGGAAGTCTTGGAAAGAATTGTATCTATTCCACAAAGCCCTTGTTCAGGGCAAGGGTAGAAAGTACCTGTTGAACTCCCTGCATCCCCCTTGCCTGCACAGCCCATTGAGATCTCCCTGATAGGGTTCCCGTGCTGACCAAGGCATGCCACCTAGACCACATAGTAACCAAGAAACAGTAATAAGAGTAACAACACATTTCAAGAACTTGTTCTGGAGAGGTTTAGACTTATAAGCAATCATCTCCTTGGAGTGGTCTAGGGAAATTAATACTTGGAAGCTTTGAAATAAATTTTATCTTAGAGATCTCTTTAAATCCCATGAATTGATTTAATATCCACAAATAGAGAAACGTAGGCCAAGTAGCAGTATCTCTTATGTGTAATAACCTCCTAACTCTCTGCTTCCTTTCTGCTTTCATCCAAAATGTTCCCACAAACCAGCTTAAAAACCTTGAATGCCCGGGCTGCCTGGATGGCTCAGTCGGTTAAGCATCCCACTCTTGGTTTTGGCTCAGCTGATGTTCTCATGGTTCAGTTGAAGGGATTGAGCCCCACATCTGGGGCTCTGTGCTGACGGTGTGGTATCTGCTTGGGATTCTGTCTCCCTTTCTCTCTGCCCCTCTCCCACTCACAGTGTCTCTGTCTCCCTCAAAATAAATAAATAAACTTACAACAAAACAGAAGAAACAAACAAAAAAACCTTGAATGCTCAAACTTCCCCAAAGCCCCATATACATGCACCCTTCTGGCCCTGGGCTCTGAGCTGCAGCCACATTGACCTTCTTCCAGTTCATCACATGTGCTATGCTCCCCACCACCACGAAGTTTTGGGACACCCCCCCCAACTCACCTCTCCCCATACCTCATCCCCTCTCCTTAGTTAACTCTGTACTTTTACTCCTCCTCCAGATCTCAGTTCAAGCATCACTTTCTTGGGAAATCTTTCCCGATCCCTGGACAAGATCAAATTTCCCTATCATTCAGATGGTCTCTTTACAACAGACTTCTGCTCCTTTACAGTGCTTAACACAGTGGCCACTGTATATGTATCTGTCTGATTATTTGATTTACAGTCTGCCTCATCCACTAGACCATGAGCTTCTCAATGGCAAAAATTATGCTTATTTTATTTATTAGTGTACAAGGCACAGAGTAAGCATTCAAGGTGAGCTATCATTACATATATCTGGAACAGTAAGTCAACATTTCATTTGGAGTGTTTTGGGCTGCTATCTGCAAGTTTACTACTTACAAAATAGACACACACACAAATTAACCAATGCCTAAGCATGATGCTGAAGTACTCAGTCTGATAAGTTAATAGAAACACAAGAAACAAAGTTATTAGATAAACGTGGTATGCTGTTCTGAAGGGTCAGTTTATTCGGGATACTGGGGGGCATATTTATAGCATAACAAAGAGATATTAAAGACCTTTGAGCGACGGACAGAGCATTTAGGGCTTGTTCTTCAGACGACCCCACTCTAATTTCTCACCTCAACCAGCCTATAGGGACACAAGTTGCACCATTAAGTAGCATAGTGGGAATGTTAACAAGGGCCTAAAAGAGAGGATTATAAAATACATCCTAAATATGGACAAAGGATCCCTTTTTCTCTAATCTTATTAAAATGTGAGATTAGAATATTAGCAATAAGTGAGATCCATGCCACACCCTCACAATTTCCTAAGCCTAAATCAGAATATGGTAAGACATTGCCTTCTAAGGTGCATAGTCTCAGCTTTACATATATAAATATCTCCCCGATTTATAGGTTATAGAAATCTCAGTATTATCATAGACAGATCAGGCTTACATTTAGTAAACACATTAAATGAGCAGCCTGGCTTGATTTGATGTAAAACAGGTACATAATATCACATAAGCAAAAGTGTATAAAAGGCCCACTATAACCAAAAAATGTAATAAGTGGTATTTCATTATTTTTCATAGATGTGTGCCAGAGAAATTGGAAAATGCCAAGAAAAGCAGGACTGGTATTGAGGTCTCTGCCAGCTTCGGATCTAGATTCCAGTGTTTTGACCTGAAAGCTCTTCAAAACTTGTGCTTTAAGGACAATGCTGAAATCTGGAACAGACATCCCAATCAACACATACACGTATACACACACACACGCACACACACACACAAGTTGGGAGGAAAAGAAGAGTTTAGGGGTTTAGGGAATAGATTAGGAATTCTTTTCTTATGTGTGGAGATTATTCTCTTGAACCAGGGTCCTGTGATTCAGTATTCATAAAATAAATCATTTACAATTTGAACAAAATAACATCAGGTTCCTGCAGAGCTATGGAAAATGACTTGTGGGGGCTAATAAGAAATAGGGAATGGAACAAGTGTATGGAGCCTTTGTTCTCCTCCAAGGGGTTGACAGTCCTTAGAAGGCTTATAAACCACTGTTTATGACTCATTCCCTTCCACCCACACTTCCTCTCTAGGCTCTTAATACCACTTAGGGCTTCTTGTGTTATCTCGGGTTTTTAATTCCACTGCTTCCTACTGTTCTCTACTCAACTACCTTCTCTGTTTGTGAGGACCCTGAGAAAGGCTGGCTAAGACATGGTGAACCAGGGCATTTGTCACCCAAACTGACCTAGATTCTCCTAAGTGACTAATTACTTGTCACCATCGACATACCAATTCCCTTTGCTGGCCTTGTGTGCCCCAACCTCACCTGGTCTCAGCCACCTCAAAGCAAGCTTCTAGCTAGGCGCAGGCCATGTTCTCTCCTTCAGACTGTCAAAGCAAAACAGGAGTTGAAATTTGTCTTGATTTTCCCCAATCTGAATATTTCCTCTTCATCCCGTTGCATTTCATTCCAAGCCCCGGGCAGGGAAGCCAGGCCACCAACCTGCTTTCTTCCTGCCTAGGTCCCTTGACCACAGCACTCCTACTGCCCTTCCACCAGCCCCGCACATGGGCACAGGGTGGATGGAAGCCCTGAAGTGTACCCCAACTGTTAGACTGAAACTTACTTCTCAACTGCATCTTGCCAACCCATTTTCCTGGAGGCACAGCTCTATTTTATCCCTTCCAGGGCAGGTATCTCAGCAGACCTACTTTCTCTGATCTGCATGGTCTTGCTTCTATCTTTATTCTCCCTCCAACTTTGCCTTCCCTTTTCCCTTCCCTGGTTTTTACCTAATTTGCATTTCCTCTATTTAGGCATCCGCTTGGATTTTCAGCCCTGACTTGGGGCCCTTGCCTGAATCCAATTTTGGCTGAGAAGGTACTAGGTTGCTACTAACCTTTCCTTCATTCACCTCCTCTCTCTTCAGCCATTTGCCTCCACAAGCTCCTCCATTTATGTGCATGTGTACATGCACACACATGTACACACACACACACACACACACACACACACACACACACTGCAAAGGAAATATTCAGATCCTTTGTAGCATGGCTAAGGTATGAAGATTTCTTTTCTATGCATAGGAACTAATACTGATGTCCATGGAGTTATAATGGCAATTACAGACAGCTCCAGGGAGGGATGTAAAAAGCTAGGGAGTCAAAGGCAGACTTGTCTTTCAACATTATCCATAGAGCTCTCCCTACATCCCCAACTTCCTGACTATACCTATCCCAAATCCCTTTAACACTGGGCAGTTCTAATAACAAGTATGAACAATGCCACTTCCTCTGAACAGGAAAGAAACCTAATCTTTGCCCCTTTTTCCCTCATATGACTACCTGTCCCTCCAACAACCACCCAGGATCCCTAACCTGATCCCCAAGGGACTGGTCCAATGCCTCATGATGAGTCTAGCATTTACTATGCAACATTCCTAAATGCCACCTCTTGGGAAGAATTTTCCAGCAGACTCTAAGCCTTATTAGACACTGAAATAAGTTATGGAAGAAGGTTTAGATTCATACTCCCTGGAGGTTTTCAAAGGCAGGATGGATTCTCACCTGTCTGGGATGATTATGTGGGATACTGCTAGTTGGCTAAGGGGATAGACCAGGTCATCAGCCACAAGTAATGCTTATCAAACTCCTGGACATTCATGATACTGTGCTAGACTCCATATATATTAAAAGATACTTTAAAAGACATGGCCCCTACTCTCAAAGAAGTTTTTAATTAATGAAATAAAAAGTGTGTATGGGGTACAATAATATAATGAAAGCCAACAGTTTTTTAAATTTCAAAACATGCAAGTTTCTTGTTTTCTTCTCTTCTTATGCTCCTTATTTTGGCTTGGGACTAGGCAGACAAGATTTGCAGTGAGCATATTTTTCTAGCTCATATTTTCCGGGAGCTTGTGAATGATGCAGAGTGTGAGCAGATATCAGAAGAATTAAGTGGGGCAGAAAGCACAAAGTGGCCTCAGTTCTATCATGCAGAAAGCAAGAGGCTGCTGGGTTTGATCTCAAAGGATTCTTCACTTTCTAACACCCTGAGATTCTAGGTCAAGGAGTAATTAGGGTCAAGGGGAAAAAAGAAACTATAAGGCGATAGGAAGAGAGCAAATTGAATATTTTCTATCAGAGCCATAAAATAATATTGGCCAGGGGTTTATTTGAGGTCAGATTTTCAGCAGACAAATAAGGAGAACCAGCGGGATCAGATGAATGCCCTCTGTCTGAGAAGAGCACATTTATGTGCAGGCATAGGTCCATCCCACTCCCTTTACCAAAGTGCCAAGGATGTGGTCCTGTACTCTGCAGTCTCAGGTCTGTGCTGTCCAGAATACCCAGAGCCCAGAAGGGCCACAGTGAAGTCACATTTATACATTCATTCGCATGCCCCATAGGAAAGTCTTTCTGGGCTACCTCTTTGGTCCTTCTCATCTATGAGAGCAGGGTCACTGAGGGACCCAGCCAGCATATGCACGTCCTTTGTGCTCCCATTGGGTGGACCAGTTAGAACTACATATACATCCTCTGCTGGGACCTAGCACTGTGCTAGGGTACAGGGTATGGCAAGCTACACATTAACCACCAATCCTGCTACTTGAGCTGGGCCCTGCCTAACAACACAGCAGCCCCACAGGCAGTGAGAAGATTGTGAAATATTCTATATATGTGTGTCTCTGTACAAAGCAAATAACTGATTCAATGTGTCTTGTGATTTTTCTCTAATTTGTCTGCATATAGACAAATGTGAGTAAGTCAAATTTTATCATTTCCAAACATTATCCTTTTTTGCCACTAAAAGAAACGTATCAACAACTTTTCCCTCAATTTTCAGAGAGCTGGTGTTGTGTATGCTAAACATTGTTGTAATATAATCTTCATGTTCAGTTTATTGGATATTTTCCCCTTCCAGAAATATACAGGAAATAGGGTGTAGTTAGTTATATAGCTCTTTGAATCCAGTGAAGATCTTTGGTTGAAACTACCTCTTGTTGCTGATATCTTAACCAAAGTCCATGAACCTCAATACATGTTTCCTAGACTACTAACATCTAGTGATTTCACTGGCTTTATTATTTGTAACTAAAACATGTAAGCTGAATTTAGATAGGTAAATAAATATGGAGTGTAAATTTAATTTTCCAATAATTTGGTTAAGGATTAACTGCTATAGAAAAGCTATGGGTATTTATCTAGTTTCACTGAAACTTGAAAAAAAATATATATATGCCCAAACTAGTCAGCATATAATTGGCCAAATCTTTAGTATTATTTAGTCAACCATTGAATCTATTATATAATTCATTAAATGTTTAAAGTAAAACTTATGTTATAATTTTATCTACTTCCTAACATTTTAGGCTTTAAATACATTACACAACTAAATTGTTTTCAACATTAAAGAGTTGCATCTATTTTTTTTTTAACATGTTAAGTTCTCTTAGAATGTTAAGGCAAAGCTTGTTTACATATTTTGTTACTAAGGAGTTCTATTTCAATGCTCCTGACAATTTAGGAGGAATGTTTTTAAAATATAGAAGGACTGATAATGGTCATTCATTCAAAGAACTCATTCTATCAGAAGTTTAGCAGATATTCCATTTTCAACGGTGGAATTAATTTTACTCCTTTGTAGTCAGTTGTTAAAAGTTGCTAGTTTCAGGGGTGCCTGGGTGGCTCAGTTGGCTAAGCATCCAACTTTAGCTCAGGTCATGATCTTACTGTTTGTGGGTTCCAACCCTGCAACAGGCTATGTGCTGACAGCTTAGAGGCTGGAGCCTGCTTCAGATTCTGTGTCCCTCTCTCTGCCCCTCCCCCACTCATGCTCTGCCTCTCTCTCTTTCTCTTTTCTCTCTCTCTTTCTCAAAAATAAATAAGCATTAACATTTTTTTTTAAAAGTGGCTAGTTTTAGGGGTGCCTGTGTGGCTCAATTGGTTAAACAACTGGCTCTTGATTTCTGCTCAGGTCATGATCTCACAGTTTGTGAGAATGAGCCTTGGCATTGGGCTTTGTGCTGATAGTTTGAAGACTGCTTGAGACTCTCTCTCCGTCTCTCTGTCTCTGTCTGTCTCTTTCTCTCTGCTCCTCCCCAGGTCGCACATGCGCACATGTGCACACTCTCTCTCTGTTCTCAAAATAAATAAATAACCATTAAAAAAGTTGCTACTTTAGGGGTCAAATCCATACAGAGGAACTCTTGGTGTTCTTAAATACACATGGGAGACAGCAGAAGGGAGCAAAGCCTCCTTCTTCCTTACTAAGTCCTGGAATCACCTGCTCCAGTAGATTCAAGAGGAGTGGGACTGGAGCTTCTTTCCTCCTGAGTTGAGCGGCTTTGAACGATTTACTTAACCGCTCTAAACATTTAGTCTATTTGTTAACTGAGGATAATATCTACCTCGCAGCGCATTTGTAAATATTTTAAATACTATACATAAATTATTAATCATATTGTTTTTCACAGTAGATGTTCAATAAATGGTAGCTCTGCATTTGAGTACTTGCTTTGTTTTCCTCCATCCACAGACTATAAATTCCTTGAGCATAAGAATTATGGAGAGTTGAAATCACAGAATCTAGGATGTCCTGGGCGCTCTCTTCTCTGAGGCCAGGTCCAGATTACAGCTTGGTTTTTCTCTATCTCGTTTTGGTTAGAATTAAATACAAAGTAGCAATTCATCTGGTTGTTTCCTTTACTCCGGTAGAGGTGAAATTGTCAGAAAAACAAGTTACTAATTTATCAGATGCCTTACTTTTAGCAGTATGACCTCCCAAAGATGCCCTGAGAGCCCAAGCTGCCTTGCCTACTATGTAGCCTGCTTAGGCCAGATTTGCATGTTGTTGAGGGAATGGGAAGCTACAACATCTATGCTGTTAAGGCAAATTTTGCTTTATCCTGGGCAAATATCCTATTATTGAGATAGTAACAGGCATAATGTATCAGCTTTCTCTGTTCTATGCCCTTTCTGGAATTCTCCCTCAGATTCCAGGGTTCAAAAACCTTCTACTCTTGTGCTCATCCAGCCCAAATGAGAAGGTGAGCCGACTCTTTCACTCAGACATCTTTCTAAAGACAAGGCGGTTCTTTTCTAGCGGCAGGCCTATCTCACCCCACTTTTCCTTTCGTTCTGCTAGGAATGATTTCAGTTGCAGGTAATAGAAAACCAACTTTAAAAATGGCTTTTAAAAATAGAAATCTCCTTTTCTCCTCCTTTTCATTCTCCTCCTTCCCCTTCTTCTTCTTTTTTCACCTTAGCTCATGAGAAAATGAGTTCCAGCTCCCCCCTCTCTCCCTCTTCTCTTTCTCCTTCTTCTTCACAACAAGCAGCTGAGAGCCCCAATATTAGGGTCATTGTCTCTCTTGACTTGTCCTTTGTGCTAGTTCCCTTCAATCCTGCAATGGCTGCTGTGGTTAGAGAGGCATCATATCTGATTGCCAGGCCAGGAAGAAAGCAGGGGGTGGTACCAGTCACATCTGTCTTTCAGACCAAGAAAACAAAAGCATTCCTAGAAACCCCAGGAAACCTCAATTTAGATCTAATTGACAGTGTGCATCACACGGACATGTCTAGCAGCAAGAGTATTTGGGAAGGTGGGTATTTAGTGAAAATGGCAAGGGAGCTTGGGATGACTCTTGGTTAGCCCACCAACAGCATGTACTGCAGCTTTCCAATGGAAAGTCGTGGACATTTGACAGACCAGCTTTGCCAGCATTTTCCTGGACTTATAATATTGTTATTTATGGTTCTTCTCAAAGCTAATGACAAGGAAAAAGTATTGTCCATAGCAAAATCTAATACCCACTGTTATGGACTTTGTCGACCTGAGTTTTCTTACAAATCAAAAGAATCATTTACGATACATATTAAACCAAATTCCTGGGTTTTCCCCAGAAGAGTCTAATTTACTTGGTCTGGGGATAGAGTCAGGAATTTATATTAAAACACACATACTCATACACCAGCAGATTTTTATTATTAAACAGATTTGATGATCCAGAGGATATCTCTGATTATTCTTGCTCTGCTTATAAATATTCCGCTTCCTAGGACATTATCATGAACAGAGTTATGTTAACAGAGTTATATGTCCTTATATTCTTTCTTTTAAATGTGCCTTTCATAACATTCTTCTCAAAATGTTCTGTTCTAAATAAATTTCCTTCCCCCCCATTTCCTCTGTCCTTTGTCTCCATGGGTTCCGTGAAAGGACATCTTTATCTCTTTTACACCTATCCCAAGAAACAGTCAAGAAAACTAAAAGGCAACGAACAGAATGGAAGAAGATATTTGCAAATGACATATCAGATAAAGGGTTCGTATCCAAAATCTATAAAGAACTTCCCAACTCAACACCCAAAAAACAATCCAGTGAAGAGATGGGCACAAGACATGACTAGACACTTTTCCAAAAAAGACATCCAGGTGGCCAACGGACACATGAAACGGTGCTCAACATGGCTCATCATCAGGGAAATACAAATCAAAAGCACACTGAGATGTCACCTCACACCGGTCAGAGTAGCTAAAATTAACAACTCAGGAAACAACAGATGTTGGAGAGGGTGTGGAGAAAAGGGCACCCTCCTGCACTGTTGGTGGGAATGCAAACTGGTGCAGCCTCTCTGCAAAACAGTGTGGCTCTTCCTCAAAAAATTGAAAATGGAACGACCCTATGACCCACCAATAGCACTACCAGGAATTTATCCAAAGGACACAGGAGTGCTGATTCACAGGGGCACATGTACCCCCATGCTTATAGCAGTGCTATCAACAATAGCCAAATTATGGAAAGAGCCCAAATGTCCATCAACTGATGAATGCGTCAAGAAGATGTGGTGTGTATATACAATGGAATACTACTTGGCAGTGAGGAAGAATGAAATCTTGCCATTTGCAGCAACGTGGATGGAATTGGAGGGTGTTATGATGAGTGAAATAAGTCAGTCAGAGAAAGACAGATATCATGTGTTTTCACTCATATGTGGCACTTGAGAAATGTACCAGAAGACCATGGGGGAAGGGAAGGGGAAAAATTAGTCTCAAACAGAGAGGGAGGGAGGCAAACCATAAGAGACTCTTAAATATAAAGTACAAACTGAGAGTTAATGGGGGTGTGGGGGAGAGGGAGAAATGGGTGATGGTCGTTGAGGAGGGCACTTACTGGGATGAGCTCTGGGTGTTGTGTATAAGCAATGAATCATGGGAATCCACCCCCAAACCCAAGAGCACACTGTATACACTGTGTTAGGTAATTTGACAATAAATTATATTAAAATAATAATAAAATAAAATACAAAATTATGACATAAAAATATATTTAATAAATGAAAGCATTTCATTATTCAGTATAATTATCTCTTAAGCCCCAATTATATTATATAACTATATATAATATTAGAATATATATTATGATATATTATTCTATTATTTTATTATTTATCTATTTATTACATATTATTATTGTATAATATATATAATATGTTATAATATTATAATAATACACTATACTGGCATTGCTGAGATGCCAAATGTCCTAGTTCATAGATAAAAGTGGTGGTATAAACAGAAAGAACTCCTGGTCTGATAGTCAACACCTATTTACTATTCAAAAACACATTGGTGCCCCTACAAATTCCTGTGCTATGTTACTTCCAATCAAATTAAAATGAAGGGAAGAGTTGAGGCATATACAGTGTGAAAATAAGAGCTTTTTTGGGGTGCACCTGGGTGGCTCAGTTAGTTAAGCATCCAACTTTTGATTTCAGTTCAGGTCATGATCTCAGGGTTGTGGGATAGAGCCCCAGGTTGGACTCTGCCCTGACAGCACGGAGTCTGCTTAGGATTCCCATTCATTCTCTCTCAAAAATGAATTAATAAACTTAAAGAAAAAAGATCTTAGGTTTGCTCTGTCTTATTATTTACTCCCTCTGTATCTTCCATTGGTGAGCCAGATGGCACATGGCATATCCTTGCACAGAGGATTAAAGAGCTTTTGCCTCCTAAAGCTTAGAGCCTGATAGAAACTCTGTTGGCTTCACACCCTTGAACCCCAGGGTCTGAAATGACAAAGGCTGACCATCATCGTCAACAGAGGAAAAAGCTAAGGATGGCTGCCTTCTCTCTTCTGCCTTCTACATCCCTCACCACTACATTTGTTTGGCAGAGCCCAAACTGTGTCTGAAACCCTACTGGTAATAGAATATGAGAATTGTTTTTCTCAGGTTTCTAGCCCCTGCAAAACAGGGGAGATATGCCTGAGTAGCTCAGTTGGTTAGTGTCTGACTCTTGATTTCTGCTCAGGTCATGATACCAAGGGCATAGGATCAAGCCCTGCATCAGGCTATGTGCTGAGCATGGAGCATGTCTGGGATTCTCTATTTCCCTCTGCCTCTGTCCCTGATCCTCTCTCTCTCTCTCTCTCTCTCTCTCTCTTTCTCAAATAAAAAAAGGGTGACACATACACATAGACAATATCTAGCCCATATATGTATTACCAAATTAATATGAATAGGCCTGTTTGACTAGAATAGAAGAAACATTGAATATGTCTAGAGAAGACTGATACTAGTTGGACAAAGTTGGGGAGGGGAAAGGAAAGGAAGAGAAAGCCAGACCTAAAGATGGAATGGGTTAAATGGATATTTACTAGAAATCTATTATGGCCCTTAACCAGAAAAGTTACATCATTAAAGCAGTCCTTTAGGACAGTGCTATCACTGATGTGCTAGAAAAGACTTTGTGTTAGTGTTATGGGAGTGGAAAGCAAAGGGAAGGTAGAGACTTGAAGATGGAAAAATCGTTAAGAGACAATTTCAGTAAATCACAAGTTAGAGAAGCCTTGGATTAGGATAAAAATGGCAAGAACAGGGCAACAGTGAGAGATACGGCCCCTGGGTCCAGAAAGAGAAACTAGTCCCAAAGAATATTCTAGTGTTCACAGCAGCAGCACACCACTTGACTCATCCGTGCCTCTAATCCCTGTCCCCTGTTGGTGCTGCTGGCTGACTGAAGACTCTGCCCTCAGCAACCTCACAGCCTTCAACCAGCCCATTAGCACATCACCCTTTTCTAAAAAGGATCCATGTTTGCCTTTGCAATTTTATCTTCTTTTCCAATTTCTTTGGAGTAGTTACACTAAGTATGGAAATGAAATAAGATGAGCTAAGGAATTCTATAGTGTTTGTCCCCTCTCCCATTGTCTAAAGAAGACTCCAATCTCTCATCTCAAATTCAAATTTCTTACAATGAACTAACTGTATTTTCTATACCAACATCATTGGAACACTGCTTCTGTCAGGCTGACCTTACCATTCATTCATTCACATGCTCTTTAGCCAACAAATATTTATTGAGTAGCTACTCTGTGCTAGGTCCCACTGAAGATTTAAAAGGTTGAAATAGCAACAACAAAAATCTCTACATCATGAATCACATTCTAGTAGGGAGAAGTCAATAAATAAAGTACAGCGTATGTTAGAAGGTCAGTGCACAGAAGAAAATAGAGCAATGCTCACCTTCATGGAATTATTTTTTTTCCTGCCTTTCCAAATACAGCCCACTTTTCAAGATTCAAAGCAAATTTTCTTTCTACTCTGTGTGTTCCATAACTCCTTCAGCCCACAACAATCTCATCTTACTCAATGCCTCATATTGTCTGTCTCATGTCTTTGTGTACTATTCATGTATACAACACTTCCCACTTTTGAAAAGCATTATATAGAATAGAGTACATGTAAATGCAGGAATGTGAGAATTTTTCTTTTAAATGTTCAGTGAGATCACATAATCTTTGTAGCAGGGTGATAATGTTTTATAAGAGTTTGATTTGATATATCTGAAGTAATGAAGTAAAACTTGAAAGAAAAAGACATAATAACCTATATTGGAAATTGAGGTTAGGCAATAAAAGGGAGGGCTGGGGTCAATGCTGGAGTGGGATAGGTTTATTTATCTCTATTTTTCTTATTTTTTTAAGTTACTATAAATTTACTTAATAAAATTTCTTTTCCTTACTTTCATTTAATCAAAATTACAAAGTACATTTTAAGAACAAGTGCCCTCCTCAACGACCATCACCCATTTCCACCCCCCATTAATTCTCAGTTTGTACTTTATATTTAAGAGTCTCTTATGGTTTGCCTCCCTCCCTCTCTGTTTGAGACTAATTTTTCCCCTTCCCTTCCCCCATGGTCTTCTGGTACATTTCTCAAGTGCCACATATGAGTGAAAACACATGATATCTGTCTTTCTCTGACTGACTTATTTCACTCATCATAACACCCTCCAATTCCATCCACGTTGCTGCAAATGGCAAGATTTCATTCTTCCTCACTGCCAAGTAGTATTCCATTGTATATACACACCACATCTTCTTGACGCATTCATCAGTTGATGGACATTTGGGCTCTTTCCATAATTTGGCTATTGTTGATAGCACTGCTATAAGCATGGGGGTACATGTGCCCCTGTGAATCAGCACTCCTGTGTCCTTTGGATAAATTCCTGGTAGTGCTATTGGTGGGTCATAGGGTCGTTCCATTTTCAATTTTTTGAGGAAGAGCCACACTGTTTTGCAGAGAGGCTGCACCAGTTTGCATTCCCACCAACAGTGCAGGAGGGTGCCCTTTTCTCCACACCCTCTCCAACATCTGTTGTTTCCTGAGTTGTTAATTTTAGCTACTCTGACCGGTGTGAGGTGACATCTCAGTGTGCTTTTGATTTGTATTTCCCTGATGATGAGCCATGTTGAGCACCGTTTCATGTGTCCGTTGGCCACCTGGATGTCTTTTTTGGAAAAGTGTCTAGTCATGTCTTGTGCCCATCTCTTCACTGGATTGTTTTTTGGGTGTTGAGTTGGGAAGTTCTTTATAGATTTTGGATACGAACCCTTTATCTGATATGTCATTTGCAAATATCTTCTTCCATTCTGTTCGTTGCCTTTTAGTTTTCTTGACTGTTTCCTTTGCAGTGCAGAAGTTTTTTTTTATCTTGATGAAGTCCCAATAGTTCATTTTGCTTTTAATTCCCTTGCCTTCTGAGACATGTTGAGCAAGAACTTGCTGCAGCTGAGGTCAAAGAAGTTGTTGCCTGTTTTCTCCTCTAGGGTTTTGATGGTTTCCTGTCTCACATTTAAGTTTTTCATTCATTTTGAGTTTATTTTAGTGTAAGAAAGTGGTCTAGTTTCATTCTTCTGCATCTTGATGTCCAGTTCTCCCAGCACCATTTGCTAAAGAGACTTAGATACTCTTTCCTGCTTTGTCAAAGATTAGTTGACCATACTTTGTGGGTCCAGTTGTGGGTTCTTTCCTCTATTCCATTGGTCTATGCATCTGTTTTTGTGCCAGTACAATACTGTATTGATGACTACAGCTTTCTAATATAAATATATAAATTATAAAAGTAATAATCATAATGTTATAATGTATGTAGTAATATATTATAATTGGGGCTTAAGAGACAATTATATTGGTTAATTAAATGCTTTTATTTATTTATTTAAAACATTTTTAAATGCCTATTCATTTTTGAGAGAGAAAGAGGCAGAGCACAAGCAGAGGAGGGGCAAAGAGAGAGGGAGACATAGAATCTGAAGCAGGCTCCAGGCTCTGAACTGTCAGCACAAGCCCAATGCAGGGTTCGAACTCACCATGAGATCATGACCTGAGCCAAAGTTGGATGCTCAACCAACTGAGCCACCAAGGTTCCCCTTAAATGCCTTTGAAGTCATCTTAGGGTGATGTTTCTATTCATTTTTTTCATTTGGTATTAATATTAAAGGAGTTTTAAATATGTTACTTAATATACATTGATCTAAATAGGAAAATTACAGGCAATACTTTGGACTCTTTTTATGTATATATTAGGAGACATTTCAAAAGTTTTGGATTTCAACACTGATTCTACTCTAATGTGAAAAATAGAATTTACCAAATAATTAGATAAAAAATACACTCGTGATATATCTAGATGTTTAAAAAGGTCTTTAAGGGCTTTCAAGAAATTACTCCCACATTTTGTTACCTTTTTCTTAAATTAAAATTTTTAATTTTTTTTAGGTACACAAAGAATATATGATACATTCACATTGCAAACATTTGAAACACACAGACCAAGTAAAAGTCTCTAAGACAGCATTTCTCCTCTGAGAGGGAGGATGTTAACTGACAGACACTTGCCATGCTCTTGCTTCCAGGCCCTTCTACCAACGGTGTTATGCCAGTGTTACTTTGATTGTAGTAGTGTGATGTTCAGTAACAATTTTTTATTGATAGCTTTTGAATCTCTTATGACCTTAATGAGGTGATTATGTCTTCATAAGTTGATTCTGAAAGATGAAAAGTAACAAACAGAGCTGGCTTATATTATCATGCCTGTGAGTATTGTTCACTGCAGAGGTAAACAATGTTATGTATTTTCTTCTCTACTGTTCCAGTGTCACAACAGTGGTGACAGAATATTACAGTTGAATTCTACCTATTCTAGTCTACCAAATCTTCAAAACTGTGCAACACATAAAAATAATAGGATCAGACCTTTTCTTATGGAATTCTATTTTGATTTTTCTTCTTGGTTTTTCTATTTGCCTTTATCTCACTCTTTTTCACTGCTTTGTATGAGAGTCTATGACAGAGATGCACTATAATTTATCTCATGTTCCCATTAAAATTTTTTTTAACATTTATTTATTTTTGAGAGAAATAAAGAGACAGCGCATGAGCAGGGAAGGGCCAGAGAGAGAGGGAGACACAGGATCTGAAGCAGGTTCCAGGCTCTGAGCTGTCAGCACAGGACCCCATGCGGGGCTCGAACCCACAGACCATGAGATCATGAGCTGAGCTGAAGTTGATGCTTAACCAACTGAGCCACCCAGGCACCCCTCTCATGTTCCCATTTTGTTGAACATTTAAGTTGTTTTCATTTGTCCCCCACTATGTATAATCCTTTAATGAACATTTTGCCCATACAGCCCTTGTACATACAAAGTGGTATAGGATAAAAAAAATCTAGGGGTAGAACCTCTGGGTTAAAGGACAGAACAGTAAAAAAAAATTTTTTTTTTAATTTTTGTTTATTTTTTAGGGGGGAGGGGCAGAGAGAGAGGGAGACACAGAATCTGAAACAGGCTCCAAGCTCTGAGCCATTAGCACAGTGCCCCATGTGGGACTCAAACTCACAAACAATGACATCATGACCTGAACCCAAACCAAGAGTTGGATGCTTTACCGACTGAGCCACCCAGGCGCCCAGGACAGCACATTTCAATGACTACTACAGTAGCCTTCAGGAAGTTACTGCCATCTACATTCCACTAACATTATACAGAAAGGTATAATTCTGTACAGGGTTTCTAGGACTCTTATTAATCATGTTGATTTTTGCCAATCTGATTAGTTTAACATATCTCACTGCTGGTTTAAAATTTGTTTTTCTTGATTATTATTAAAGTAAAGTATCTTTTCATAAGTTTAATGCCACTTGGCATTTCCCCTCCAATGTGGTGGTCATGGTGGTAGTGTCGGTGGTCTTTTTTATGTTTAGAATTTCTTATGTAATTTGATCATTAATTCTTTTTTTTGTTGCACAGGTTGGAAAAAATATATTCTCCCCCTATATCAATTTTCTTTCAACTTTGCAGTATCTTCTGTCAAAGAGAAGTTTTAATTTTCATGTGGTTAAAAGCCAGTCTTTTTCCTCTATAGGTTTTATACCCCGTTTTGCTTAAGATAGGCCTTCCTAGCCTAAGGAAACATTCATATGTTTTTGTATGCTTGCAAATACGTGTATAGATTTCTTTTTACATTTAGCTCTTTAACCATTGCAAATGTTTTGTTTGTATACAGCGAGGTTAATTTCCTTCATTCTGTATGTATGTAGGACAATTTGTGTGCAAATTCTGCAACTCATGAGTAGGAAAGAGACGTGATAATATCCTCTCCCCTGTGCCTTTTTAATTATGTCTCCCCAGTCCTTATTCTCTCTTACCACTAAGGCAACACTGGTCAGCATGACCCATTTCAACAGGCTTTTTTAAGGTTATGAGCAATCCCAGTACCTACTCCATACCTGTTTCTTTCTCTCTATGGAAGACATTATTGGGCTCACATGTATCCACTTCTGTCTTGGGTACCCAGAAGACTGTACTTATCAGATCCCATGTAGAAAGTTGAGGCTGTGTAACTATTTCCGGCCAATAACTTCTGAGTGGAAGTGGCAAATCATTTATGTGTCACTTCAGGCTGAGGTGTAAAGCCCTGTTTGAGTAGCAGCTTTTTTTCTGAGTCCTACATCACACTGGTGGGGCTGTGTGGAAGCAGTCTGTGTGGTGTGCGTAGTGAGGTCCTGTACGGTGGACAGATGCTCTGCTGACTTGCTCACCTCAACACTGGACATGTTGTTAAGTGAGATACAGACTCTTATGTGTTAAGCCACGAGACATTTGGGCTTATTTGTTATGACATCAGATGGTAAATCAATAAAGAATGACATTTTTTCCCCATTCAACCTTGATTCTGCTCTATTTTATTTTTTGAAAGCTGACAGTTTGAAACTTTGGTACTTTACCATTTGAAACAAATCATTTGCAAAATGCCTTGCAACTGATTTGAGAAACACTGATATCATTTATTCATTACTTACATATATTTGTTGAATATGTACCCAGCAGCAGGCTTTATGAATAAAATGAGAATATGAGAGACCCAGCCTTCAGAGCTTGGCAGTAATATCAGAGGAAACTGTGCAGGGGGTGCCTGACTGGCTTAGTCAGTAGCATGTGCAGCTCTTGATCTCAGGGTCATAAGTTCAAGCCCCACACTGGGCCTAGAGCTTACGTTGAAAAAAAAAAGTGTGTGTAAGAGTCTGCACAGGAAATTGTTAAGGGGATGATTCTGGACTTAGATGCCCTAAGGTAGAATCCTGGCTCTGCTTATCATTAGCTGAGTAAACTTAGGCAACTTAATTAACCTTTGACTACCTCATTTTCTCATCAAGAAAGTTAAGAGTAAATGGGCTAATTCATATAAAATATTTAGCATCGGATTTGACAAACAATAAGCACTCAGTAAATATTAGTTATTATCAGCATTGGGACCGTGGGCCTGGAATGCACCCAGGTTCCTTGGGGTATATAAAGCTATACCCTCAGAATATGGAACCAAAACCACCATGTCACACCCCCAACCTAGCAGTTTGCCTCATGCCTCAGCATGGTGTGCTTACCATCAGAAAACTAGCAGAAAAATCCTAAGGCAATAAGAAGTTGGGATTATGAAAAGCACCTTGTGTTGTCATCCCTCTATTTTTTGTGTTTAATTTTTAGTGTTCCAGGACATCTGACTCAACCAAAGATAATGATCTATTGCAATAAGTCTAGTTTATAGGCTCTGAAATTCTCAGTTTAAGAATATATTATAAGAGGGGCACCTAGCTGGCTCAGTCAGAAGAGTGTGAGATTCTTGGTTGCAGGGTCATGAGTTTGAGCCCCCATATTGGGTATACATGTTACTTAAATAAAACAGCAAATGAAGAACATATTATAAGAACTTTGTTTAGCTTATGGATACATACTGCATATGTAAACATGTACTTGCAATTGTTAGATGCACATAACATCTAAATGTGGCACTTCATATGGAGGCGTTAGATTTGTTTTGAACCCTGAACTTAACATTTATCTGGTACCCAAGATCATAGAACGAATCGGTAGCAGAGACAAGAATCATGAAATTAGCAGATGCTCTTTCCATCACACCCTGTTTTATAGAAGAAATAGTCACCTTCGACTTCGTAGAGCTGCAGTCAACACGGAAAAGATAGTAATATATTTCACATGCACACATTTTTACTGCTAGACTGTATAACCTTATCTTCAACAGAGGTTTCAATATTTTCTCTGTAAATACACTCCACTTCCTTTGTACACCACGATGGCTAAATTATTAATAAACACAGTAGAAGGCAAGGTCTTTGGTAGAACTGTAGATCTAATATTAGGTCAATTACAGAATCTCTCTCCTTTCCTCCTATAAAAAACTGCTGTACATTTGTATTATTATATCCCCTTCTAAACCACCAATCAAATCCCTAAGGGAAAGGGAAACGAATACTTATTGTGATACTAACATTTATATGTTAGGAACTGTGGAAGAGTCTTCACATAAACACAGACTTTCAACAAATACACAATTAATTTAAATATACACATTATGCATAATTTTATTTCAGTTTTACAGGACACATACACAAAATAGCCCCCAGAAGAGTGGAAAAAACCTGCAACCTTTTCATCATCTTTATTCTGGTTGAATTAAACTTTGGTTCAACAGAATCACTGAGCTATGACATGTTGCCTTTAAAGCCATAAAACCTCCAGATTTGTATGTGTGTTTTGTTTGTATGTTGATTACAATCAGTATGTGATTGTTGTCAAAATATGTGAACTATGGTTAGCAAATTTTAGAAAAGTTTCCGTGATTTTACTACCACTGATTGAGAAAACCACTCATAGAGAAAATCACTGTCCATACTTTTAGGTATACCCTTCAGGTTTTTTCTGTGTATGCATATATTTTGCAAATATATTTTCATGTCCCAAGTATACGTTACATTATCTTTGTTAAAGATACATATTTCTCTTGTACCATAATTGTGTACTATAATTAATGTACCAAATATCGTGCTGTTGGTTAATTAAGATGTTTCTAATTTGCCACTGTCTTTATTAATCCTAGTGGAACGGCTGAATCAAATTCTCTAGAGCAGATATTAGGACTATCCAAGGGTCAAACACATAGCTGGGCCGCCTGTGCTTGGTGTTTAGCCTGTGGTAGCTTTATTCCTCTCTTCTTTAAGCACAGTAACATCAAAGGAACATGGATGTGGGAATCCATGGTATGTGAGTTTCAATCTCAATTCTGGTCACTAGTGAGAATAATTGTTGTCCATGGGATAGGAGAGTTGGATTTAAATCTCAGCTTCAATTACTGTATAAAAACTATTACCAGATACTCTAAAATGGGGAACTGGACTAACATGAGGTGCAACAGGTCAACTTATATCATGAGTTACCTGAGAAATTTAATATATATTTTGGGCCTAGATTTGGAACTATTGAATCTAGATCTTCAGAGCAAGACTTGGGAATCTACATTTTCAGAAACTCTCTGAGTACTTCCAATGCATTGCAGACTGGAACCCCCTAAAACAGGTTACATCTCAAGGCTTCTCCTCTGCTGGAGCTACTTCACCCTTTTCTCTCCTTATCTCCCTGGAGTCCTGTGCAGTTTCCCCTGCATCCAGGCAGTTTGTGTGTGATAACACAAGGAAAACTGGGTGATTCAGTTAGTTAAAAAACAAAAGTTCTTGAATCATTTTGAAAAAGTACATTTAAACCAAGATAATAAAATAATCTCACTTCTGCTGCTTCTTATTGACTTACCTATTGTTTAATTTGTTAAAATTCTGGTTTAAAAATTCCATTTTATTCTTTTTCAAAGCCTGATTAAAATTTTTCTTGGTGTTCAAAAAGATGCCATCTGGCAAATGGCAAGTGGGCTGTTTAAGTAATAATTGAAGAGTCCAAAGTCACTCGCAGTTCTGAAAATCTATGATTTTATTTCAGATAGTCTTATAGATGCTAGAAAAATATACACACTGTTGGCAGGTCCAACTCTCTAACTCTATGGGGAATATGCTAACGTAAAAGATTTATTGAAATTCAGCTCTTTCAGGGATAGTAAAACATAATATACTGATTCAGAGACACAGTCCACCAATAATAACAGCACACACAGTTCACCTAAGATCTGTTTTCAGCTGTTTTTGAATATCAATTCAATGAGGCTAATATAGAAGGCTTAGAAAGCATATGTAATATTTTCATTTTTCATCCTTAAATAAGTGCTGATAAAATATTTCTAACTCACCTCAGTTTCATATTAATCTTTACATCTTCCACATAAAATAAAGCCAGTGAATCCGAGTATTTTTAAAAAGTAAACAGTAATAGAATTTAGCTTTTCTTTATGACTAGGAAAATGAAGATTATATCTACTAATATTTAAAAGACAAAAGAGAAAACAAGGATACTGAGACCTAAAAATATATCCTCTTAAGTGAAAAAAGCTTTATTATTTCAATTTATCAATTAAGACGTGTTTAACCATGAGATTCTAATAAAAATATGAGACTTTCATTCAGAGATCATATTACTATGATAGTATCTATATCATACTACTATGATGTGATAGCATTTTCCGGGGCTACTTACAATGAAAATGAATTAATGCTTTTTATCAACTATCAGCCCTATAATGGGTGATTATAAGTGCTCAATATTCTCTTCTGCACTCTGACTCTAATTTATATCATCTGATGCACTAAACCATTTGGCTCAGAATCAGCAATATGCTGAAATCAAACTATTAAGGTGCTGAGTTGTTTTCTGCATTGCACTTTACTTAAAATATGTGATCCCAGAACTGAAGCACCAAAGGTTACTATTACTGAGAGTCATTTATCTATCGCTTCAATAACAAAGCTAGTATTAAATATAAAACCATTCACAATACTGTTCAGCAAAGAAAGTATCATTAAGATAACTCCAGGGCTCCAATTTAAGCTCACATTACAAAAAGAAACCTTGAATTGGAATTGTCTTTATAGCCTCAATTTACTATTTGAGGAGTTGGAGTGGAGAGTTACAATTTAATTCTTTCTCCATGGGGAGAGGGAAGACTGTCATGAAGTTAAAAAGCTGTAGGCCAAAGGTCCTTCTCCTTTTGTGAGGGGAAATGATTTTTAATTCCCCCAAAGCTCAGAGATCTTTGTTAGTGAACAGAGTGGAGAGGAACCGTGCTAGCTTTGCTCTTTCCTCCCAGAATCCTGTGGGGTATAAATGAAGTAGCCTGGTTGTGAAGTGTAATCATATACTCTGATTTATAATTATTTGTGTGTTTTTCTTTTCCATGAGACTATAAATCTCCTATGGGAGTGATCATGTATTTTTGGTGTTTCTGTGAAAAGGATCTTGAAACACAGAAAGCCTTCCTGCAGTGAGAATGACCTTAATGGATTTGGTATTGCAAAGATGGGCCTGAGAGTTAGACATTAGAAGTGAACTTCATGAAATTAATACTGCTGAAGTACACACTTCAGGGGGGAAACATGATGTTCTCACATTTGGGGCAATCGAAGGCAGAGTGTTAAGAAATAAGAAGGTTCTAGTGAGGTTGAGGATTATCTCTCGTAGTTTCATTGGGGGGAATAGAGCTAAAGAGAACATCAGACAGATTGTCTGCTGTTCTCTTTGAAGCTCTGTGGATAGTACAAGGTAAATGCCTGTATTGTCTCACTGTGCTTCCACAGTCAGTAAAGTCAGCTGGATATGAAAGGATCATGAGAGTGGAATTTGCAAGGGGAGGGAGGTAGTCATTGAGTAGAAGTTGCATTTTATGTTAGTTGATGCTATTGAGAATAAAGAAAGCACTTGAGAAGTGGCCAGCATAAGTTCTAATTCTGCAGAACTGAGATCAGTGCCAGAGGTGAGTATAAGAATACACCTTCTCAGGGGCTCCTGGATGGCTCCTTTGGTTAAGCATCCAACTCTTGATCTCAGCTCAGGTCTTGGTCTCAGGGTCTTGCGTTCAAGCACTATGTTGGGCTCTGGGCTGGGCATGAAGCCTACTTAAAAAAAAATACACTTTCACAGACATCTCAGGAATCTTGGGGGAGGACTTGAGACTTGAACAGCATGTCTGGATTACAGTGGTCATGGAAACCTTAGTTGAAACTGAGTTACATAAATGGATTGGAGTGCCTGGCCTATTCTTTGGGTGTTAAGAGTACACTAACTGCCATGACAAATGGCCCCCAATTCTCAGTGGTTTAACAATGAAAGTTTGTTTCTTGCTCCCATAATAGTCTAATATGAGTCTATAGTATAAGCTATAGTTTTAAAATACAACAACATTCATCAAGCTTCTCAGTAATGAAGCCCTCTTGAAATAACTCCTAGGCTCCATCTTGAACTCACATAACAAAGAGAAGCATTGGATTGAAACTGGAAGAGGTGCTTTGCTCCAGGCAGTGTATCAGAGTCTTCCAGAAAATTCTCAGATATGGGGTAAAGGAGAGTGAGACACCTGCTTTTAACCATCATGGCTTGAAAGTACCACCCATCACTTTGTTCACAATCCACTGAAAAAAACTCTTCATTCCCTTCCTGGGTGCAGTGGGCCTGGACCATGCAGGCCAGCACTGTGCCAAGGAGGGCAAGAGCATGGGTGGTGGGTGATAGCTAGCTAGTCTCTGCCATTCTCAGTAAATATTTGCTGCATTAAATTAATTACTTCTCTCCAACCCCTGTTTATTAAAATGAATCATCCTACGCCTTGGACTTTGCTGAGAAGATTGGCTGTGGTAAATAGGTCTCCATTCACAGTTCCTGGAAGATATCTGTGTATAACAAGAAATGCCTAAGTGACTCAGCTCCTTCACCCAAAGCAACATGTTGAGGATGGTGAGAAGTGGGTAGACCTGACCTATATCCTCTAAAGTTGCACCTGATTGTTGTAACTAGCCCTGTGTCTTTACCTTTACTCTTGGAGCAGAATCTTTCATGTAATATGTATTACCCACAAACACTTATATAGCACTTATCCTCTGTCAGGAACTCTACGAAGCATTTTATTAATACCAGTTCAGTGAATCCTCATAAGCCTACAAGGTACACAATATTTAGCTCCATTCTACAATTGAGAAAACTGAGGCATGGAGAGAACAGAAGACTGCCTATGACTAGTAGCACATAAGCTATGGGACAGAGATTCAAAATCAAAGAGTCGAGCTGGAAGTCTGAGCTCATAAGCTCTGCCCCAAGTTACCTTCTCCTCCTGTAAGCCTCTCCTTCCTCTGTCCACGTTTGAGTTTGCACCCAAGAGCATTATGTATACAAGTAAGGGTTTGCCTAAAATTTCACAGAGGATTGATTGCTCTTTCACATTGCTTCTAGTTGGCCATTACAGGTGGAGATAGAACCTTAGAAGCATGTACTTCAGTCTTTTTAAAACAATTTTTTTAAACTGTTTTATTTATTTCTGAGAGAGAGAGACAGTGTGAGCAGGGGAGGGTCAGAGAGAGAGGGGGACACAGAATCTGAAGCAGACTCCAGGCTCTGAGCTAGCTGTCAGCACAGAGCCTGACGCCGGGCTCAAACTCATGAACCATGAGATCATGACCTGAGCCGAAGTTGGATGTTTAACCGACTGAGCCACCCAGGCACCCCATGTATTTCAGTCTTAATAGTTAAATTCCAGAAACCCTTAATGCATGCCAGATTACATTAAAACAATGGAGAAATCCCAGGCCCTAATAGTAGGCTGATGGAAAAGATAGACAGGGCAGCCTTTTACCCTTCCCTTACAAATCACATCCCATTCATTTGTTCATTTTATTCAACCAATATTTATGAAATCCCCTCATAAGCCATGAGATACAACAGTGTGCAAAATAAACTTGGTCTTTGCTCTCCTGGGTCTTATGGGCAGTAAAGGAGAAATACCTGAATCAAATATGCTTACAAGTAGATAATCAAAATTGGTTCAGTTCTGTAAAAAAAAGTATAAGGGTATAAATGTATAGAATGGGGGGATGTGAGTAACTGAAGACTTAAGCAAGGCTTGCTTTCCTAAAAATGTGACATTTGTGTTAAGTAAGCTAAGTAAGAGTTAAATCAGTAGAGGGAGGCACAAGGGAGAAAAACATTTCAAGCAAAGGGAATAACCTTTTACTCTTCAGGGGGGAATGATTTGATGCTTTGGAGGGAACTGAAGAAGCAAATGTGGCTGTCACTCAGAGAGCAAGGTAGAAGGAGGCATGAAGATTAGAGAAGCAGAGAGAGGATCCTACAGGGGCTCACAAACCACACTGACATTCTTGGTGTTTATCCCAAGAGCAATGGCAATCTGGTAAAGGATTTTGAGCAGGGGAAGTGACATGATCAGATTTTTCAGTTAGAAAGATCATTTTGGCAGACAGATTTGAGGTGTTCATAGTGGAAGTAGGTAGATCAATTAAGAAACTAGTGCAATCCTCCATGGATATCTACACTTAAGCAACTGCAACATCTATGTGTGAGTGTGTCCTTGCCAATGTCCCTTGAAACTCAAGATACAGTTAAGGCCTTCCTATATTGACTTCAAATCTGCTTGTGTTGGCATGGCTAGCCTATCTCTCCTTGAGGTGAGGACACATTTAGGACTCCAAATCTAACTCATAAGAAGGTATTTTGCAGTTACATCCTCTTTCCCCATTATAATTTAAGATTGATAACGTGGAAGCAGTGGGTCTTACAGAGGGCATCTAGATAACTGGATAATAAAAAATTGAAAGATTGTATAAATAGATCATTGAATATAATAAATATTTATGGTACCCCTGAGTGAAAGGAGAAAGTGTATAAGAAATCATAAGTGAAACGAAGAGGCAATTCTAGAGTTTTTTGTTTGGGAGAAGGAGTGGTATTTTTCAGACTGGGGTCTGGCAATCTAATCGAGTATTTTTATTTTTTCATTCATGTAACAGTCCAAGACTATCATTCCAGGAATGGTATGAGGTGACCCTTCAGGGTCAGGGATACTTGTTCCTGCTTTGTCGATGATCTGTCCCCAAGGTTTTGACCTTAGTCAGGTTTATGATGGTTTGCTAGCAAGCAGAAAGGGGAAATGGGGAAGTGAAGACCACACCTGTTTCCTTTAAGTATACAACCTACAGGCTGTACTCATACCCCATTAGACAGAACCTAGGCACATAGCCAAGGGAGGATGAAAAATCTAGTCTGATCCTAGTGAGGGAAGAACAAATATTAGGGACAGACAGCATCCTCACCCACAGAGCTAAGAGGAAAAATGAGACTACATCAGTAGAGCTTACTGTCTATTGGGAGAAAAAAAAAACATTAAACAAATAATTATACAAGTACATTTTTAGTTATAGCTGTCCTATATAATTACTATGATCATAAGTAAAAGTACAGGTCCTATTAGGATCACTATGTAATCTGCTGGAGAGGCAGGGATGGGAGTGAGGTTCCATGGAGCACTTTTCTGAGGAAATAGAGCACATGAACACTTTTCTAATTCTAAGACCATGAAAGACCTGAAGAAAGATGAGGAACGAGGCAGGAGAAGATCATCTCCCAGCAAAGGTAATCGAAGGTACATGATACATTCTAGAGATGATAGCTCAGAGGGAAGTGGGGGAGAAGAAAGGACTCCCAGAAGACCAGAAAAGGAGAGAAAAGGAGAGTGGCTGGAGATGAGTGTGGAGAAGAAATTCAGTGAAATTCACCTCAGCTGAAAAGTGAAAAGGTATGGGATGGTCCAGGACCAGAGACAGAGAGATTAGGCAGCAATAAATCAAGGGGAAATGGAAATAAGTGGAAAGATCTGAGGTACTCAGCAACAGCCTCAGGAGGGTGACTTCTCAGTTCTTGTGTGTCTGAAAATATCTTTAGTCTACCCTCATAAGTGGATTCTGGTTTGACTTGGTTCAAAAGTTTAGACTACAAATCATTTTTTTTTTTCACAGAATGCTAAAGACACTATTGTCTTCTGACAATCAGTGTTGCCAATGTGAAATCTGATTCCAAACAATCCATTTTCTGTTTTAGGATGTTTTGGGTCTAAAAGCTTTTAGAATTTTCTTGTTTTCCTGAGAATTCTAAAATTTCACTAGTATTTATGTTGGAATTAAAAACTAATTTTTTTCTCATTTGTCCTTATTTTTCCACAGCCAGTGGTACTTATAGTGTGAAGCCTCTTGACTTTCCTCAGCCCTGGGAAATTGTTTTTTTCTTCTAAAAAAATTATTCCTCTCTATTTCCTCTTTATAGAACTTCTGTTGATGACTGCTGGAACTTTTTAGTTTTCCAAAATATCCTGCTACTCTATAATATTTGAGATTGCCATGAACTTTTGGGCTAAGAAACATTGCTTTTGATCTTTTAATTCACTGATTTGCTCTTCAATTGAGTCTATATTCCATATTTATCCTACCTATTGAACTTTTAATTTCACTTTTCTCATTCATAAAAGAAAGGTTTTTGTTTTTGAAAAATCAACTTTATAAAGGTGTGATATACATACAAGTCATATTTTAAGTAGTTTGATGGGTTTTGACAAAGATATTCATGTATATAGAATATGTACTACTCCAACTGAGATGTAGAACATTTCAATCACTTCCAAGTTTCCTTGTGCCTTGGTGCAGTCAATACTCCCTCATTCTCCTCATATCAGGCAACCATTTATCTGCAATTTATCAATATAGATTTCGTTTTTCATGTTCTAGATCTTTACATAAATAGAATCATATACTATGTAGTCTTTTATTTCTAGCTTTTTTTTAATGAGAGAGAAAGAGAGAGAGAGAGAGAGAGAGTGAGAGAGAACAGAGGAGGGGTACAGGGACAGAGAGAGGAAGAACCCTGATGCAGAACCTGATCTCACATGTGAGATCAGGACCTGAACCAAAATCAAGAGTGGGATGATGAACCACCTGAGCCACCCAGGCACGCCTCTAGCTATTTTTTTTTTTTTTTTTTTTGCTAATCATAATGTCTGTGTGATTCACCCATATTGTTGCATATAGTAGTAGTTTGTTCCTTTTTATTTCTGAGTAGTAGTCCATCACATGGATATGTTGCAATTTCTTTATCACCTTATCAGTTGATGGGTGTTTGGGTTGTTTCCTGTTTGAGGTTATTATGAATGAGGCTACTATGAACATTCACTTGCAAGTCTTTGTGTGGATATATGCTTTTATGTCTCTTAGGTAAATACCAAGGGGTGAAATTGCTAGGTTGTATGGTAAATACATGTTTAACTTTATAAGAACCTGCCAAATGGTACTTTAAAGTAACTCTATTATTTTGCATTCATGCCAGCAAAGTATGAGAATTACATTTGCTCTACATCTTCAACAACATTTATTATTTTCAGGATTTTAAAAATTTTACCCATAGGCATGTACTTCATTATGGTTTAAACATGCATTTCCCTAATGTGTAATGATGTCATGCATCTTTCTCTGTGCTTTGTGGACATTCGTATGTCTTCCTTGGGATACCTGTTCAAACCTTTTTGCCCATTTTTAAATTGAGTCATTTGTCTTATTGATTTGTAAAGATTCTGGTTACAAGATCTTTATATGTGTTGCAGATAGCTTTTCCCTGCCTGTGGCTTAACTATTTTATTTTCTTATTTTTTAAAGTACTGTCTTTTGAAGAAGAGAACATTTTAATTTCCATGAAGTATTTATAATTTTTTCTTCTATGGTTGCTTTTGTGTATGATGCAAAGAATTGTTCAAGGTTCTTTTTTCCCCCTAATTGGAAACATTACTTGAGCAAATTTGTTGAAAAAACTATTCTTTCCTTGTTGAATTACTTTGGCACCTTTGTAGAAATTGAACTGACCATATATGTTTAGGTCTATTTCTGGACTTCCAATTTTCTTTTGTTAATCTTACATCTATCTTTTTGCCAATATCATAATTTTGCTTTATAGTAAGTCTTGAAATCAGGTATGTCAGTGTATGTCAGGAGACTCAGTGTATGTCATACACTCAGGAGAGAGTGTATGTCCTGTAGTTTTATTTTTCAAAATAGTTGTGATTATTCTTGGTCTTTTGCAGTCCCATATAAGTTTAGAATCAGTATATCAGTTTTTGCAAAAAAAATCTGCTAAATTTTGACTGAGATTACATTAAATCTGTAAATAATTTTGGGGAGAATTTACATCATAACAGTATTTAGTCTTGCAAGCCATGAACATTGTATATCTCTCCATTTACTTAGGATTTCTCTTATTTCTGTTAGCGGTATTCCATAGTTTTCAAAATCTAAGTCTTGCATATACTTTGTTAAGTAGTTTTTTTGTGTCTTGATGCTACCATAAATGATGCTATTTACATTTCACTTCCTTATTTGTTGCTAATACATATAAATGCAAGTGAATTCTGTATATTGACCTTGCATATATTCCACCAAGGCCATAAGTGGAATTGAACTGGTAGATTGAACACGGTCACAAATTCTTTGCTATTCCTCCCAATGAGAAGTGGGCTCTTATTCTCTGCCTTTGAATCTGGCATGGCCTTAGTTGTGTCTGACCATTAGAATGTGGGCAGAATGATAGTCTTGGATTTCCAAAGAAATTCTAGGCCCTAAGACTCTTTCACTGGGGTTTCTTGGAATCTTTGCTCTGGAGAAGCCAGCCATCCTGTAAGAAGTTTTACTACTCTGAAGCTCCCACGTTAAGAGGCAACTTGTACGTGTTCTGTTTCACAGTTCCAGCTAAGTCCATTCCTCCAGCCACCCCCAGCAGGCATATGAATAAGTCTGTCTTGGAAACTCTAGCCCAGTTTGTCTGTCAGCTGCATATAATCAAATGACCTCAGCTGATGACACAGGAATAGAAAAGTCACCCCACTGATACTTGCCCAATTTCCTGACTCACAAAATGGGGAAATATAGTAAAATGCTTGTGTTTAGCCACAGGATGGTAGTTTGTTATGTCGCATTAGATATCTGGTACATTGCTAAGGACATATTTTAACTTATAAGATTTCTCATTTGTTTGAAAGGTAATTTTCCTTAAGTAGATTCTTGGTCATTGTTTCCCCAAATGTTTAGTGATTGTCAGTGCTCTTTAAGGATTGGGCAGGACGTGTGACTAGGCAGTCTGTGAATAGCTTGATTTTGTTGTTGTTGTTAAGTTCATTTATTCATTTTGAGAGAGAGCAAGAGTGAGAGAGCAGGTGCATGAGCGGGGTGGGGGGGCAGAGAGAGAGAGAGAAAGAGAGAGAATCCTAGCAGGCTCTGCACTAACTTGGGGCTCAATCTCATGAACTGTGAGATCATGACTTGAGCTGAGATCACCACTCAGACACTTCAGTGATGTATTCCTCCAGGTGTCCCTGTGAATAGCTTGATTTTGGATGTGAGGTCTGGGCTCCCCATCACTTTTTGGCAACTTAAATTATCTGGCATTCTTCACTGCTTTTCTGGCCCCAATTAGATCTTCCGGTGTCAGAAAATCCACATTGTAGAACAACACCTAAAAATTCTGTACTGGAGACAAGTGCCTGATTTATCTACTCCATTTCTCCTTTTACTTTCTTTCTCTCCTGCCAATGTGGGGGTTTGGAGTCACTTCACTGCTTTTCTTCTTTCTCCAGCTCTAGCACTCATTGCACTCATACAGTCGGCACACTGTTTGGTGTTGGTGCTGGTGGTCGAGGGGCAAACAGCAGTAGCCACTTTTCCCCACTTTCAGGGGAAAAGAAAAAGCTGACTCGTACAGTTTATTCAAACACCACAATTTAATGAACCACTCGGACAATTGTGCCGAAGCCACTTCACTTTTTATTTTTCTTGCCTCTAAGCTTAGGGTCTGTTTGGAATGGCTCTTATTTTTGCAGTGGAGTTATATTATTTCCATACTTAATTTTCCAGAATTCAATTACATTGTAAGGGAAACAGAAATAAAAACAAAATTTTAAATATGACAGATGATTTTGCCTGTCGTTCTGTTCAAGCAGGTTTGTCCCAGTACAAGCAAATCTCAAAGGGGAAATGTAAATCTGTTGTTCTTTCCATCATGTTTGGCGTCCATACACCTCTTGTAGTAAAAGCATTCATAACATTTATTGTGACAATAATGATTAAAGATATAGCTTTGTCTTCTTTTACCACACAGCTTCTAAAATGTAAGGGGTTTAACCAAGGAAATATTCTGTTCCAACAAGGAAAAATCACTTGTGCTGGGTGCTTAAGAGATATCTGGATTGTCTGCAATGTGGCCCTTTCTCAAGAGCTTTTCGAGGATAATTTTTCACTTACTTTTTTAAACAGATGATTGTGCAGTTTTTCTGAAGATGATCTGGTTGACTGGAAGACACCAAACTTTCAGGTATACAACATGACTTCTTCATCTGGGAGTAGAAAAGATATGTCGTTCTGTCCATACAGTTCTGAGGGCAAAAGGCACAACAGCCTACCTGTTGGAGTGACAGCTTACCTGACTGTCACCTCCCACAGAGGTGTCTGGCTGCTGGTAGCACCACCTGTTGACAGAGAGAACTCGGAAGGGTTTTTAAGAGGTCTTTTTAAATCTCACTCAGAGGTTTTTACTCCCTTTTGGTCACTCTGGACTGACTGTGCTGGAGACTTGGGTTCAGTTTCTAATGTTCACCAGATGCAAACTGACTCGTGACCACCCCAGCACATTCCTGAGTGCTTACTGTAAGAACGGTTGAATTGGAGATCAATTTCTCAGGCTGTTTTTTCAGGTGTTCTAACCCCCTAGAAGGCCCTGGCCTCCTGAAACTCTTCCCAACATGATACATGCATAAGACACTACGTTTAAAGATACAAAAAGTACGGTGAAGATAAAGCTCTTTTCAATGGTAATTTTGATTATAAACAATCTTTATAAACTACAAATTTACTTAGATGCTCTTCTCCTGTTTGTGTTTTAGGCTGGGTGGGGCTTTTGTTGATTTTGTTTTGGTTTTACTGGCTCTTATTCCCCTTCAATTTCCCATCTACTTTGTTCTTCCTCAAATTTCTGGTTAGGTGATGATAATGATTTATTTTTTTGGTTTGTTTTTCAGCACAATTATTCTTTTTTTTTTTTTTTTAATGTTTTATTTATTTCTAGGAGAGAGAGACAGCGTGAGCAGGGGAGGGTCAGAGAGAGAGGGAGTCACAGACTGAAACAGGCTCCAGGCCGTGAGCTGGCAGTCAGCACAGAGCCCGACGCGTGGCTCAACCCACGAACCGCGAGATCATGACCTAAGCGAAAGTCGGAAAGTCGGACGCTTAACCGACTAAGCCACCCAGGCGCCCCTCAGCACAATTATTTTTTATGAGTGAAAATTATTACTGTTATTTTTCCCCATAGGCTGAGGGATTTGGGAAAGAGAGGATTGGTAGATATATATTTCAGTCCGGCATCTTTCACTAAACGTCATCTTTGGTGCTGATGGTTTGCAGTCCGAATTCCTAATTTTGGCTTTCCCACAAGGACTTTGCTGTGAGCTTCCCTCGCCATCTTTCTCTGCTTTTTTACAATTTCAGGTAGAAGTTCCACGCCAGCTTTTCTCTCAGAACCGTATTTGCACTCTGGGTATTCTGTTTAGCGGTGCTGCTACTGACCTACCCGATGCATTAGAATAGAAGGGACTTGGGCAAGGCCTCCTTCCTGTTCATCTCCCCAGGGCCTTGTGGGGTGGCCACTGCCTTTAAGTGTCCCTGAGGTTCCCCTTGCCGTGGCTTTCAGCTCCAGTTGCACAGATCTCCTTTCAGTGCTTTGAAAAGAAGTGCATGCCCAGGTTTGCTTCATAGCCTCTTACTTCCTCTGTGTCTAGAGCTGCCTCTCCCCCACACCAACTCCCACTCTTGGTTATCATCTTGTCATTTTCAGGTGTCCGCTTCAATGCCACTTCCTCAGAAAGATCTTCCCTGACTCGCCACACGCCCTGGGCCTCAGAGCATCGTATGCATTTCCTCTGCAGCACTGATTTCAATGTGAAATCGTATATTTATTTGTATTATGATTTGATTGCTGCCTTTCCTGTTTGTGACTCCTAGACCCATGTCTCTAAGACCATGTCTGCTTTGCTCATCACGGTCTTCTCAGCTGTGAGCCTAGTGCCTATATGAATTGCTGAATGAGTAAGTAAAGTGCCAATAACCGTGCAGTAATATTTTTTGAATGAAGACACCGGAATGATGAATGAAGCTGATATTTTTTTCTTTGGGGATTTCTGACATTAATAGTATTATAGTATAAATACTTATATTTATAGCATAGAACGATATGCATTTAGCTATATGTCTATAGCATAAAATATCAACTTATATAGAAACTAGATAATGACAATTTTAACGTGGGCATTAACGTAAAGATTTCTTAAAGTGTATATTCTATCCTAGTAATGTTGCATTTAACAATCTTAACTCACCTACATGTTAGTGAATCACTATTTATAAAAACATCACAAGATAATTTATTTCCAGTCCCGAGGCTTCATTAAGAACATATAACATCAGTGTGAGTCATGGTTCTGTAGGCAACAAGCATATGGCTACATTAAGTTAACTAATATTGATATAATACATACTATGAATTTGAATTAATCTGAACTTGCTTTATGAATTTGTAGAATAGAATATTCTCCCCGTACTATGTAGGCATAATATAGTACGTAGGGTCCACTTATATTGTTAACTCATTCTTTATAAAATTTTAAGATTTTATAATCTTAAAAATCCAATGGTATCTTGTTTATGGTTCTTAGTAAAAAAAAAGTCTGTTCTAATTCAATCAGCAAAATGTATGAAATAAGTCATAGCATTAGAGTCACTGTATAACTCATCTGTTCAGTGTAATTCTAGTTTATCCTTGACATTATTAATAGCATCCTCTTTCCCTCCCAAATGTGTCTTAGTTCAAATGACAAACTGTTGGGTCTCCTACATGGGGTCATGAGGAGAGTTGGAAAAATAGATTAAGCTTCCAGGAATGATACCTTGAGGCACACCACAGAATTGGACTGATGAGGGAGCTGTCGTTTGTCACCACCTTGGACATCAGAACCACGCCACAGATCTGTTCTGTGGAGGAAGCTGTCACTGCCACTGACTCCCAAATCATATTTCATGGATTAGAGAGAAAGCCTCCATCACTACCTCTACTTCTGGTGCCATTCACCCCACCAGAAAATGAGTTCCCCATGCAGATCCTATTTTCCTACATGGTAGAAACCAGATAACATGGCTTGCACTGTTTGTAAAAGAGTCTGTAAAGATGTAGTTTTGGGGACTCCACCTGGCAAAGTAAGTTTTACAAGACAGGAAACAATTGAAAGCAAAGAGAATATTGAAAGTATTTTGAGCAGTCAAGATAGACGGACGTCACCCTTTATTTGGACATATATCCATTTTCCAGATTTAAAACAGCAATAGCAAAAAACTATGTTCCTACCTAATAAGGTGACAGTTCCTCATACAAACACAATCTGCACCTTCTTCCCAGATGAGGAGACTCTCAGATTATTTAGAATAATATTTTCCAGGTTTAATATATGTAATGATAATTATATTTCCTCAATTCTGCCTTGATATATATTTTAATAAAGTAGTTTTTAAAGTTTTTTTTATTTATTTTGAGAGAGGGAGAGAAAGGGAAGGGCAGAGAGTGAGATGGAGAGAATCTCAAGCAGGGTCTATGTTGTCAGCATGGAGCCCAGTGTGGGGCTCGATCCCATGGACTGTGAGATCATGACTAGAGCCAAAACCAAGGGTCAATGCTTAACCAACTGAGCCACGTGTCTTGATATTTTCAATATGTGGACTAAATTATAAAGTAATACTAAGTATACTAAATACTATCAAAATATACTTAATAAATCAAGGATAAAACAGAAAGCCTGTTATACTTTCTGCAAATTGTCTTCAGTTGATGTGTGTAACTTTCCTCACCAACAACTAACGATTCCAATTACTTTTAGCTTTAGCTCAGTATTGGCTCACTTAACTGGGGCTCTTTAGTTAGGAATCCTGTTCCTTAGGATTTGTGCCCTTGTTGGCTCTGCTTCTATGAGGATGCTCTAGTTTTCTGTTAATATTTACTAATGCACGTAGAAATACTAAGGAGACACTCTACGGGAATTCTTGTGTTAAGGAAATATTATTTTATGTTTACATTGTGTAGTAGTGATTCTTCCTTTTTAAACCAGCTTAACCCTGCAACCAATATAGTAATCCTGTTGTCTGCTTTGTTTTGTGGTTTGAGATGCTGTTGTGTTTCTTGGTGCAAGTATTCCTCCTTGAGTACTAAGATCCTTAACCCAGTGCAGTTGGCAGGGGCAAGGATGTGAAATATAAGAGAATAGTGGGCCATTAAGGGAATAGTGAGAAGTGCCACTCCCATTTTCACTTTGTTGTTCCTAAGCTCACATGTTCTGTCCATGGCTGAAAAAACACTACGTATTGGTGACCATTTTGTACATGTACTGTATTCTACAAGATCACCTCACTTTTGTAAGGTATCTCCCAATAAGCATCAAAACTAAATCTTTAATAAGTCACTTCACTGCTTTATGAATCCAACTGCTTCTGGTTAAATCTTAATATATCGTAAATGCATCAATCTAAGGTCCCAATAATTTTGCTAGAAAATAAGATCCCTAGCTGGAAGTGATGTTATGTGAATTATAGTGACAGCAAGTGAGCATTTGGTAAGTCCACAGATGGTGTTGCTGGCAGAAGCTGGGTAGACAAGATAGACAAATCTATATCTAGAATGTATCAATTTCAGAGAGGACAGATTCCAACACTCACCATGTTGGAAGAGGCCCTATGTAATTAACCTGCCATCAGGTGGCTGGTTATTCCTTTTGGGGTATGGTACCATATGGCAGGGCTCATGTTTGTTCACTGTCGCTTTCAAACTGGGCACTCAGGAGAAGTAATACCTAGACATCTAGGGGAGAGGAAATCTAAGTTGTTAAGTGCATGCATGAAACAATGACCGCTTTTTATCATGAGATATTGATTTAAATTTATATGTATTTATATTTCAATGATTACTGAGTGACTGGAAAGAGGTTAATGAACCCGCATGGCAGATCATCTTGTCCAACCATCTACTGACACCTTTTATATAAGGTATCTGTCTTTTTGTGTATTCACATGGAACATAAACTGTCACAAACTGTAACATAGTCTAAAAGTCTAGATGGGTATTTTCTCTGATCCTTTTTTATCACTAATTCTACAGTCTTATTCTCCCCAAAGCCCCGGCTCACTGATGAAATTATTAGTTATTGTCCATAGATTAATGTAGACCTGTAGCTTATCTCCCTTTCCAGATAAATAGATCATAATGAGTATTGTTTGGAGTCCTGTCCACTGGAAATATTTATTTTTCTACACTGACCATTAGGGCACCCCTGAATTAGATTGTCATGATATAGTAGTCCACTTCTATAGGAGAGGTAATTGAGCTGCATTAAAAAGGACAAAGAGATATGGCTACATGATGTGGGCCAGAAGAATACTTCTATAACATAGAGGTTCCTATAGGGTGTTTCTTAGTATTGTCATGTCCATCAGAGTTGATAGAAAACTGGGGTATTTTTCTTCTCAGTCACCTAGTCATAGAGATTTCTTACTGAAGCAGAGGTGTGGTTTGGGAGAATAATAGCAACTTGGCAGGAGTAGATGCACTGAGAATATGAGTCATCTGCTCTTGCAACTTGTGTTTTCAGGACCTACTTGAGCTTGTTCAAATATAAACAGTTTCCTAGGGATGATGGAATGCTGCAGGGAATAGCTGACTATAGCTCAGTAGATGAGATAACACATATTCATGGTGGGCAGCTTAACGTCTATAGTCATGTGGTATACTGTTCTCAAACATTCAGTCTCTACCAGGGTCTAATAGCAAACCAAGAGTTTCTCAAAGGAAAAATGCTATCGTTACTAACTGAAGAAGATACTGTACTTTGAAATTTGAGGAAATGTACTATAGCATAGATCTTCTAGAGAATTTTCTATTGCTCTGTACCACACTCAAAGCTTGAAGACTTTCATAAGACCAGTTAACTACCTGGAGGAGCATAACCAAATGTCATGTGTATTTTCTACAAAATAACAAAGAATTGAGCAAGCACAGCTTCCTTTTCTTAGTGGTAGGGGATGTGTAGTGCAATACTTTTCTATTATGTTGGTGGTGACATTTCAAGAAGTTCTGAGATCATTGGTCTGTAGAAATTTCACCAAAGTAATAGTTTTTTGTATTTTTCTTATCTTCTATCTTTTTGATATGTATGGGGCATGTTATGAACACATCTAGTATACTTACTCTTCTGGTGCACTGAGTTGCATTAGCCCAAAGTTGTCAATTTACAGTCCTCTGTGACGTTCTGTGGAATAAATGATGGCACAGTTAGTGAGTTCACATTGCTCTTAGGTAGTGCAGCCAGTGAAAGTGTGCATCTATCCATGCCAGATGAAAACAAACTACACCTAGTATTTTCTATTTATTGAGACAGAGAAAAAAGAATTGGTCAGATCAATGGCTACATTCCAGCTACACTCTAGGTGCTGAATTGATTTTCTCTACCAAATTATAGCATCCTTATCATGTGACAGTCCAAATTAATGTAAAATAATTCTTTGTCATTGTGCAAGATCCATCTCTCTTCTGCAAAGTCCAGATAGGTGAACTTGATGAGAATATGATAACAGTCAGATGATGACATTAATCTCTGTGATTACCCCAGGTATATGGTATTGCCTTTGATTCAACATTTTGAGAGCACAGATACCTTTTGAGGCATGTGTTTGGTCATTTCTACCATAATTTAAACTTTTATTATAGGGGTCAAAGGCCAATATGGAGGGTTTTCCAGTTGCTGAGTATTTCTGTTCAAACTCTATTTTGAGAACTGAGAAATATTAACAAGATGGTTTTGTGGAAGTCCCAGATCTACTTTAAGAGTGACTAAGTCTGCAAAACTCACTTATCCCCTGGCTCCCATTAGCTTGTATTCTGACCAGTGGGCCATAGTAAAAGCTTGGGTTTTCATTGATTAACTAGCTCAGAGCCAATGTTCAGTAATCCCTAAAAGTGTTTTTCTTTCTCTCATCCTTGCAAAATGGCTGCAGATCCCATTAGAGAATGATGGAAAAAAGACTTATACATCATTTACATGTGAGGCCATTTTAGGGTCACTTTTCAAGTGTTTTTTGAGCTCCCTCCTTCATTGATAGGCTTCCAGGTCTGAAATTATTTAGATCTGGGCATTGGTTGTTGGGTTTGGACTCTATCATGGCAGCTCATTTTATGCCTTATGTTCTTCAAAATTCTGAAGCTCTTACTGTTTTGTCATTGTGTACTTTTTTTTTTTTTATCAAAAAGGTTCATAGTGGGTTACTCTTATGTTTTTGTACTGGAGATATCTTGTCTAATGAGCACTGCCAAAGGTCACTTTCTTATGAATCATATGATTATTGTGCTGGCCCAATTGCTTGTTACCATATCCATGTTCACTTTTGCTTTTGAAGTTAAGAACTACTACTAGATTAACCAAGATCTCCTAATCAGAGAGCCCATTCCCATGATAGTGTCCCTTGCCCACAGAAAACAGCACTTTTCAAAGATGTTGGCTTCTACTCACCAATGCATTTTTCAATGGTGTGGTGAAAGGAGTTTCTTCTGGGAAACCCTTTCAAGGGTCACAGTCTCTGTGTGTATGTGTGTGTGTGTGTGTGTGTGTGTGTGTGTGTGTATAGTTGGCAAATTATAAATATTTACCAACATTCATATTTATATCAAATCTTTGTATTTGTTCCTCTTTACAACCTCAGGCAACTTCTTTTACATCTTCATTTAGGGAAGATCACTATTGAATTCAGATTTCAGTGAACCAGTTGAGCGAAACTTTGAACTCTAACTACCTGACTTAGCATACAGACTCTAGAATCTATAATAAGTATACTCATCTCAGTAACTCAGACCAATCTGAATTTATGCTCATTGGCCTAGATGTGGTTTCAGCTCTGTGTAACAAGCTACTCCAAATTCAGTGCCATAAAACGTGTTGTTAAGCTCATGGATTCTGAACATCACGAATTTAGAGAGTGTATGGTGGGGACAGGTCATGTTTGTCTCATGGTGGTTTGAGGCCTCAGCTGGAAAGATTTGAAAGCTGGGATGTGGTAGGGAGCTGAGTGAAGAACTGATTATTTACCTATCTGGTGATTGATGCTAAGCCTCTCCCTGGGACCTCAGCTGAGACTATGGGTTAGGAGCTCTACATGTGGTCTCCTCATGTAGTTTCTTGGACTTACACACAGTATGATGTCTAGATTCCAAGGGTAAGAACTCCAAAAACAAGGCCAGGTGGAAAGTATTGCTCTTTATGACCCAGCCTTGAAGTTGTATAACTTTACATAACTTTACTTTTCCCACAATCCCACTCATATCCAAGGGGAAGGAACAAGAGAATTCAACTCTTGATGAAAGAAACATCAGAGGAGAGCATATGGGATGGAAGATATTGTTCTGCCATCATTGGAAAATCTGCCTTCCTCAAGCATGGTCAAACTCCATTCCCACATGTTATTTCCCAGGTTTTGGCTGATACGAATTAGCAAAATTTTGCTTACTTATATGTGTGCATATTCATGTGTGTAAGCTTTCTCTTTTGTAGTTTGACTTTGTAATAAGCCTCTGGAAATTTCTAATTATAAGCCTGTAGGCAATGAGGATTCTCATGGGAGGAGAGTGAGGAGAAGTAGATTTTCCTTATAAAATAATTGCCTCTGTCTAGGCCATTACATGGAATTCAAGAAAAGCAGGAACTGCATTATTAGACAGATCAGAAATGGCTCCATGATATTAGGAAGTTTGGAGTAGGGTGAATCATCAGACTCCTCCCATAGGTCTCATTTTTATTATTAGGGGTCTGAGAAGAGGTACTACTCTTCCCTAAATACCTTCATTTTTATATAAGAGAAGTGATGAGACTGTAAAATCAGCTGTTGTAATTCAATAATCCATTTTCAGTTATAATAGTCTGTGGCCACATAAGGTATTCTTTTTTTTCCCCCACTTATTTTATTTATTTATTTTTTTACAAATAGTTTATTGTCAAATTAGTTTCCACATAACACCCAGTGCTCATCCCCACTAGTGCCCTCCTCCATGCCCATCCCCCCTCCCCCCCACATCCATCAGTCCTCAGTTTTTGTCAGCATTCAAGAGTCTCTCATGGTTTGCCTCTCTCCCCTTCCCCCACCATTTCCCCCCTTCTTCTCCCCCTTGTTCCTCAGTTAAGTTCCTCCTAATCCTTCTATACGTGCAAACATATGATATTTGTCCTTTTCTGCCTGACTTATTTCACTCACATAAGGCATTCTTTTTAAGGGCATATATAGTTTCATGAATGTAACTTGATCCAGGTCATGGTCGAACTTTAAACTTGTCTGTATTAGAGTTCTTGAGAGAAACAGAAACGAGAGAGAGAGAGAGAGAGAGACTGCGTATGTGTATATGTATTATGGATAACACATACAATGACCAAATATTTGGGATACCATGGCTTAGTCAAGCTGACACATAAATTAACCATCACACTGTCTTTTTGTTCCCATCACAATTAGGGTGGGATCCACAATATCTGGATGGATCGTCACTCTTCTCTTCCATATACCTGCCTACACTTGTGCAACTGCAGTCCTGCAGTCACTTGGTCCCTGCCAAAGTCTTGTCATTGGTAGGCTCCTCATCCATCCTTGATCAAGTGATAATTTAAGGGACTTTCTCTACTGCTGTCATGGTCTGGTTTCTCACTGCCTTTTCACCTGACCATGTAAGATAAGCAGCCATACATTCTCATTTCCCCAAAAATCTGTTGTCCATCACTGTATCTGCAATTAATTATTATCTTGGTCAATATTCTTGTTTCCAAATAATGGAATTCACTCTGGCTACTTTTAGCTGAAATAGATTTAATAAAGGTTATTAAGTAGCTCACTGGATAATTGGGAAGCCTAGAGAAAACTGCTAAGTTTCCATAAGTAAAGGGCAGAGTCACACTGAAGAACGAGCCTAATGAGGGAGTTGTCATTATTGCTGCCAGCTTCAGAACCATGCAGCACAACAGGCCTGCAGGGAAAACTCCCGGGCTCCAACCCCATAGGTGGAGGTCAGAGTGTACGGCTTATCGCTTATGTACTAAAGAATGGAATGGAAGCAGCTGATCTTTTTAAAAATTCTAGTTTGAAGGAATAGTCCTGAAGTGTTGAAAACCTAATTTCAAAGTGGTGGCGACAGTGCAGAATTGACAATGATATTTCCAGATTAGATAAGAGTATAGGTATTGCCTCCCTCTTTAGAGCTGTGAAGTAAAAGTGGCCATTGTAACTACTTCTTCAAGCAACAAAATGCTCTTGGTTGTAGTGGTTGGAAGGATTCTGAAATGGCCCCAAGACACTGTCCCGTGATGCATAGACCTTCCAAACCCCCTTCCCTGGAGTGTGGGTGGGGACAGGGAATGTGAGGGGGTACCTCTCCAATGACTGGGTTACTAACTGACCTTGAGTTGATCACAAGGGTGATTATCCTGGGTGGACCTTTCTTCATCAAGTGAGCTCTTTAAAAGAAGGTAAAGCTCCCATAATATGTTTTCCTGCTAGTCTTAAAGACAAGCTAACTGCCAAGTTGTGAGAGAAGGAGGGCACATGGCTAAAATCGAAATCCCTCTGGTGGCAAGCCAGTGAAAAAATAGGGATTTCAGTTCTATACCAGAAAGAACTGAGTTGTACCAATAACCTGAATGAGCTTTGAAGAGGGTCCCAATCTCCAGATGAGAATGTGGCTTGACTGACACTTTAATTTTAACCTTGCAGGACCCTGAGCATATATGCCCTGCTGAACTTCTAACCTACTGGAAATGGGAGGTGAAAAATGGTATTGTTTAAGTCACTAAATGTGTGCTAATTTGTTCTCCAGAAATAGAAAACTAATACACTTGTGGTTAGGAGCCATCATTGAGAGAATTTTTAATCACATAAAATGCCTCTCCAAATCTGTTCACTTTGTATTTGCTTTGGGAATGGAAGCTTTCTCAGAGATAGGGGATAAGAAGAGAATAAACTCAATAATACATCATTGAATCCACTGAATACCTCTCTTATTCAGGTATAGAATTCCTATTTTTTTTTAATTTTATTTTTATTTTTTTATTATAGTGTATTGTCAAGTTGGTTTCCATATAGCACCCAGTGCTCATCCCAACAAGTGCCCTCCTNTTTCTTGGGATCCTCTGGGAAATCTCAAAAACATTTTGAATGCAGATATCATTTAGGATTTATTTTACAGAATGCAAAATATCAAAAGTTGTCAGGAGGTATGAATACTTGATTATATAAAATCATGGGCCACTGAGAAGCAGTATTTGGATATCTGTTTAACAAAGTGACTATAAATAGATTTCAGATGTAAACATAGTAAGTAACATGTTTTTACAAACCCTTCCCTTTTCAAATAACTCACTGAAAACAATTAAAACATTTTTCTTTTTTTTTTAATTTTATTTTTATTTTTTTATTATAGTGTATTGTCAAGTTGGTTTCCATATAGCACCCAGTGCTCATCCCAACAAGTGCCCTCCTCCATGCCCATCACCCAATTTCCCCTCTACCCCACCCCAGAATTCTTATGTTTTGACTAGTGATTTACACAAAGAAAACCCAGATTTTAGGGTTAGTGAAAAGGCCTGCCTCAGAGTTCCAAGACCTCTTACAGAACTTGGTCCATTATGGACATGTTTTAAATGGAGGCTATTATCACTATAGTCATATATATATATATATATACATACATACATATATATGTACACATACACACACATACATACACACATATATGTGGATATATGTATATGTACATGTATACATCCTATATATGTATACTTCATATATAATATATTATTACCAAATACTTTTTATAAGACTCTACAATTTAGAAGTTCCTACTACATATATGCATATTCCTGAGCATAAGAATCTTTCGTGTTAAGAACCCCATATCTTCTGTACTTCCTATCAATTTCCAAAGGAAAAAAATTATACTGCATGTTTTTCTCCTATGTCCAAATTTATTTTACTGAAATAAATGGAGGATGGATGGTAGCATTAGTATTTTTGTCTTTCTTAATAACTGAATCATATTTTCAAATGATTGATCTGATTCACCAACAGATGATTTGATTTGAAATATTGTTTGAAAATACCTAATGGCTGTATAACAGAATGTTTAACCACGCTTCGTAGACCTCTCCCAATTTTTAAGCTTCAAGATGTTGAAAACCTTTATATCCTCTGCTACTGTTTAATCTAATCACTTAGAAGTTAGAAATTGTTCTTGGCTGTGAGTAACAGAAACCAGAAAAACAGAAGCTTAAACAAATGAAGGTTTTTATTTCTTCACATTATGTGATGTCTGGAGCTAGGCATTATGGGTTTGTTATGGTAGGTCCCCGCTCCGAATGTAATCCAGGCCCCGTCTGTGCTTCCGCTCAGCTGTCCTAAATGGATGCTTATTGCCTCCTGAGCCTAAGCGCACTGCGCCACCTCTGACATTACAGCTCCTCTTTAAGAAGAAAGGAAGAGGAGTAAGGGCAGAGGAAAATATTTGTTAGCTGTGTCTGTGCTGCCACTTTTAAAGAGGTTTCCTCTGAGTCCCAACCAGTGACATCCATTTATGTCATTGGTCAGGATACCTGGTGGCTTCTGTCTGCAAGGGGATACTGTTAAGAAATTTAATGAGTTAGTTTGGGTTTTTTTTTGGTCGAGCACTTGGTGTCCCAAATGGAAGAAGGTTAGAATGGAGAAAATCATGAATTTTTGCCATGTAGAGCATAGACAAAAATTCGTATTATTGAAAGAAGAAAGGGAATTTGGACTGTTTGAACTGGCAAGCAGGAAAACAAACTATTTCAACATACATCAGTGGTAGAATTGGATACTATAAAACACTGCGACAATACAATAGTATTCCCTTGACACTAAAATGTTATAAAAATCTTTGGAATTATTCAAACAGGAAGTTACAAATACATTACATTGGCAGAGCTGGCTTATAACTAAAATGGTCAAAATCTCTTGTACCTTTTGTGAGTTCCTTGTTAACTGTCCATCCTCATTAAGTACAGATTTTGAAAGATAAGTATTTATATACTCATTTTTTTTCTAAAGCAAAGATAAATATTAGTATTCTAATTCTTATGGGCATTTATATGTCAATAAACCAGATTGTCTTATGAAAAAAAAGTGATAATAGATTGGAAAACATGAAAAATTTCAGTACTGAGATGTGTGCTCTATAAAACTTGAATATACAATTTCTTGAACAGGAGAACAGTTGATCTAGCTGTGAATAATCTTTTTGGTACAAACTCGGGACAATCAAATAGTTTGTTTTTGCCTACTGAGGAGACAGCTTAATTTCAGTGGAGTACAATTTTGGGGGTAGGGAGATGGTGAATGAAATTGTAAATACTCCTACTTCATCACCAATAATCATTCAGCATGTCATCAACAACAACAAAAATCTCTACAAGATGTCATTTTCCACACCTACTAAAATATAGCTAGTCTGTTGACAAGCATGTAAAAAATATCTGTGTCTTTCGCTGCAAAATGGGACAAACAATTGTACCTACAGTTGTACTTATTGAGTTGTAGAAATTAGAAGAGTTAGTATGTGAAAATCACATAGAATGGTATTGGTACATAGTAAATGCTACATGAGTTTGCTATTAGTTATTAAAGCAGATCCCAAAATAGGGTTAAGAGCATCCGTTCTTTGGATGGATTTAGTGTGTGGCCTATCAACTGGTGATTTACTCTTCCTGGTGAGGCTGAGGAATGGTGGTTTAAAATTAAATTCTACCTCCCTGTGTTTTTGTTGGCAATGATAAGGTCATTTCACTTTTATCCGCTGTGGGTCTAAGCAGGATTGTTGGAAAAGGATCGAAGGACGGAGTTACATTTACTGAGTTACTAGGAATTAGCTTTCCTCATTGGACCCTCCATTTCCTCTACTTATTTATAAAGCCTCTATTATCTTTGTTGGTTATAACTTTTCTTTCTTTCTTTCTTTCTTTTTTTTTTTTTTTGCCTCTAAGTTTCAAGGCTAAAATTCCCTGCTAAATGTGCTAAAGAGAAAGAAGTCACTGCTTCCAAATGTGTGCTATACTCTTAAGCTCTCAAGCTACAGGGAGGCTGCTATTGCAGTAGATGTTGGTGATTGTTGGACAGCAATATCTTAACAGAAGCAAAATTATAATAAGGAAAGTACGAAAGGACATGGAATAAAATGTCACATTTCATAATATGCTCTCTCTATTCTGTACAAAGTGTCCAAGTTCTGGCAAAGACCTTTAGGATGGTTGAGGGAAGCCCTGTGTTTAGAGAACTGGGGCCAAGTCTCAGTTCTGTCTCTTACTGGTTATGTCACCTTTAAGGAACTTGGCATCCAGGAGGATTTACGCTTGACAGGGGTCCACCAAGCTTCTGTAACAAACAGCACCCCAAAGACATTGGCTTAAACAAAGTAGATGCTTATTTCCTTCTCTGCAGAAGCCCAAAGATAGGAATTCCATGTCTGGGTTTAAGGCATCAGTTTTTGTTATGGCCAGCGGGGAGGAAGCAAAGGGCCAGGAGCATTCACTTAGTCTGTTGAAGCGAAAACCACATTCCATTGGCCTTAACCAGTGGCCTCATGCTAATATGATAGAGATCTGTAGCTAAGAAGCCATGTGACCAGGTAAAACACTATTACTGTGAAAGGGGAGGATGGATATGGAAGGATAACTAATGATATGCTTTATCTGCTCCACCTACCTCACAGTATTTTGGAGAAGATAAAATCAGAACCCAATAGATAATGCACAGGACTGATTTTAATCACATTTTTGTAATATTACCAATATGCTGTGTGAGCATTCCACTCACTGATTGTTGTAGGTAGGAAGGCATGAGCTCAAACAAGGAGGTTGAGTTTAAAGGGATCTGTAATTCCTCTGCATAATTGTATAAAGGGTATTTTGGGGGGCGGGTTGGGAAAATTTTATAGATTAGGTTGGCTTTGGTAAGGTGAATTTTGTTTCTTCTTGACAGCATGCATATATGTATTTCTTAAAGGTGACCGAGAGATATACAGGAGTAGAGATAGAGAATACAGAGATTTAGCTTCACCTTACACTTACAGAGTCACCCTGTAGTAAACAGGATATGGAGCCCTGGAGCCCGGCCCAAACTGTCTTCGTGTCTCCTGTTCTGCAGTGCGATATTCTCAGAGTGATGCTGTGGATTATTTATCATATGAATCATCCTGACATGGATGCATATAGGTCTGTGTGTGTGTGTGTGTGTGTGTGTGTGTGTGTGTGCGCATTGGGGAGCAACGTGGTGTAGTTGGGACAAATTCTACAGTAAATATAATTAATCTATGGAAGGGGGTCCTTATTCATACAGTGAAGGATTATGGAGGGAGATCTCTCTGAAGTCTTCAAGAGACAGAAAGAAGACTAGGAACTGGATTGTGTCCACGAGGAAACCTCTATCATGAGTTTAACGTCCTCTTTCCTTGGACTCTGGGAACAGTTGTACTCAGCATCCAGTTGTATATATACGCCCTCTAATATATATCCCCCACTCTTCATTATAGTCTGTTCACATAGTAGCCTTGTGTTAACAGTGACATAGGGAGTTAAGGAATGATGTGGCACTGGGTAGCCTGGTTCTCTGTGACCTCATCCTTGGAGGCTAGCATCACCAATGGCTGTATTATTGCAAAGAAAAAGAGTAGTCCTCTACCTCCCCTAGATCCTCTAGTTTCTCTACTAGTTCTAGTAGAACTAGTTCTAGTTCCTCTAGTCAAGTAGAGTAGAGACACAGGTTATAGCCACGTGGCTTCTAGAAAGGAAATGAGACAAACCTCAGATTTAAAGATAAATACCTATTTATCTAAAACAAAATGGGGGCATCTATCATATATAGGTTGGAAGGGTAAGTGTAAATGTTAAAAGAAAGGGTCAAACCAGCTTACTAGAGGGAGGAGATACTTCCAGGGAGCAGACACCTAGGTTATAAACACAGTTTGACAAGACATCATGGCAAGTCTAGGGTGGCTAAGTGAGCACACTGGGGACTTTCTGATCCTGGAGTCCAGGTTACACTGGAGGAGATGTGTTAGATGAAGCACACCTGTGATTTAGGAAGAAAACAAGGACCTGGGGTAGACCCCATGGGCAGAGAGCAAGTAGCACAGGAGTGTCTGAGCAGAAGTGGGCAGTCAGGAGGGAGCAGCGATCACATTGTGAGCTCTGCCTTTTTACCGATGCACAGTCATGTGTGACATTTTAGAGGAATGTACCTTCAAAAACTTGTGGTCTCAAAAGTGAATGGAAATATTTTTTTGGTTGAAAATTTTCCTTTTTGCCTGTGAATTGGCATCCCTTGATTATGGAGTAGAGAGAAAACTTTTTCAACAATACTTAGATCTCCTCTGGCTTTACAGGTGATAAATAGCCCACTTACGTATATTCTTTATGTTCCCTGTAAGAGAACATCCTTGACTCCTGCCATCCAGCAAGTGTTTCCCAAACGTCCCTGATTAAAAGAATCACCTAGGTTCATCCCAAGCCAATTTAATAAGAATCTGCAAAAAAGGGAATCTAAGAATCTGCATTAATTTTTTTTTTTGGTTTAAGTTTATTTATTTACTTTGAGAGAGAGAGAGAGAGAGGAAGCACACAAGTGGCAGAGAGGCAGAGAGAGAGGGACAGAGAGAATCCACAGCAGGCTCTGCACTGTCAGTGGGGAGCCAGATGCAGGGCTCGAACTCACAAACTATGAGATCATGATTTTAGCCAAAACCAAGAGTCAGATGCTTAACCGACAGAGCCACCTTGGCACCCCTAGGGATCTGCATTTTTAACAAGGGTTCCTGTTAGCCAGGCACATCTGGGAAAGAGGGTATTCTCTCAGTGTTGGTGGCACACTTAGAATGTTGGGGTGGTTTTGGGTCCAGTCACTGGGTGTAAGTGGGTGGGATGTGTGATGAGACTGGAAACCAGGCAGAGAAATGAAAGCTAAACAGAGATAGGGAATGTAGAAATCCAAAATGTAGTAGAACCACATGAGTGAGTTACCTAGTTCTTCACCTTTGACATTTGCTTTCTGGGTTTCTTTTCTTCATATATAAAACAAGGGCTACCCTACTTGTAGAGCTCTGTTGGGAAGAGACCCTTAGGCTCATCACAGTCTCTGCAAACGAAGCAGATCTACTTGGATTTGCTTTACTCACTGGGCTTCCATACTACATTTCATTTAAATAAAGTGTTAAGTACAGTCTTTGCAAAGTTTGAAAACTGCCACACTAAATGATTTCTAAGGTCCTTACAGCTCTAGGATAGTAAACATTCACGTAGCAGCAATGCCAGCAACACACATCATTAGCACAGAAAAGAGTACCAGGGGCTTAGGATGCAGGCCACATTTTAAGGCCTAGTTGTTGGTTTTTTGTTTGTCTTTTTGTTTTAATATTAACTCCTGCTGTTCAAGCCCCCTGGCTTCTTTGTTGTGGGCTGACATCTAACTGGAGTGGAAATAATCGTGGTATCTCCATGAATGTAGCAACTCAACTCAAAGACAAAAATCTACCCCAAAGATTGTTTATCAGTGTGTAAACAAAATAATGACTGGTTAATTGCCTGAATTTCCCCCCTTTGCACTAGTTATTTTAGAAGCAAGTAGTTACAATCCAATGTAAGCTGTGTTGAGGGCATATGACTGCTGTGCTTTCCAAAACAGATGTAGCCAGCTTCAAGCCAGGTGCCTTGTGGGAGAGCTTGTCCAGAGTTTAGAGATGCCACTTTCCCTACCTGGGCATTGCATGCTAGTACATCTTAGAAACAGGTGTCTGTTTACAAATTAATATAACTTCTGCCTTGCTACTCATGCTTCAACCCAGGGGAAAAGATTGCTAATTATATGTGGCAAAATTTGGATTCAAGTCCAGCTCTGTGCTCACTGTGCACGTTGGACAAGATCACCTGTCTTATCTAAAGTGAGGGATAATAATATCTACTTCGCAGCACTGTGAGGATTAACTAAGATAATGTATATGGAAGCATTTTGTAACTCGCATTTATCATGACAAATAATGGCACAATATTCAAGCAAGAAGCACTGGGGAAGAAAACACTATTAAGTTCACAAGCTAGACTAATGCTTTTAGGTATAATCAGACATCATGTGTTAATTAACACATCCATTCATTCGTTCATTCACTCACTACTTCCTGCCTGTATAGCACCAATCCCTGTGAGAAATAAGAAATAAACAAAGAGGGCATAGTTAGGTAAAAAATACATTTAGGGTTTGATGATCATGCAGTTCAATGTCCTTTGAGCCAGTACTGTGTTCCTCCCTGTGGGAACGTACCCTGTTAAACCCTGTGTCTCCAGTGGAGGGGCACAGAGTCACGGAAGGTGGAATGTGGCTCTGTAAATCTGAAAAACCCAGAGGACATCCATAACTGGCCCCCAACTTGGCAAGTGAATGTTGATTGAACCCAGATTTTAAGTTAAGAGATTTCATGTTAAGGCCACTTTCCAAAATGTTCATTGTAACCACACTCAGGAATGTCTTGCCTGGATGCTCAAGAGTCTCTCAAGTGCCCTGAGTAAAGTGCACAGTATCTCTTCAGGGCTGAGCCCAATTTGGCCTTTCGTAGTAGAATGACTAGACCAGCAGAGTGATGGTCCCCAGAGCTCTTATCCCCTAAAATTAAAGGAAAAATGACCTTTGAAGTAAAAGAATAAAGCTGGTGTGCCTCCAATGAATATGTTCTTTTAAATAGTAGTAGAAAATACAAGTGACTTAGTATGTATATGTATGGTTGTGTTGAGAAAAGATGCAAGATGAAATAGCTTTAGGTATCAGACATGGATGGATTCAAGCTGCCTGTTGGAGTTAACTGGGCCACCATGCCCTTTGGTTTCCCTGTGTCACCTTATATCATGATGCACTCAGGATTAGTCTCCCACATACCCATCCTGTAGCTCAGTGCTTTTACTTACACATGGCTAATCCTGAACTTGCTTTTCTTGCTTTCAATAAATGTCAATAAAAACAAATGTAAGCTTGGCCTTAGATAATCCCTCATAGGAAGGCTGAAATTGGATAGTACCTACTAGAGTTGTCCTGTCTGACTGTAACCCTTTTCTTTTTAACGTTTCCCTTCTCTCAGAAAATGGTGACCGTGAAGATGATAGTTTTTTCTTCTGCTGAGTGTTCCTCTCCCCTCCCCCCTTCCCTCTTTCTGAAGGGCTCTTAGGTCATACAAGAGCACCGCACATATTTTGCAATCTGAAGAGATCAAGCAAGGACAGAGGGCGAGGTTTCCTGCTTGGGGAACCCTCCAGTGCCACCAGCCTTCCGTCTGAGCCTCCATAAGACCTTCTTGAGGCCTCCTGCCATTTTCTGTGCCATTGACTTTGATTAGATCCAGTGACTCCTAGTGGGGGAGGCCCTTCGTGTGTGTTTTTCCTCTCTGTGTTAGAAAGACTACCAGGCAGCACGCGGTGTTGAAGTGGGTGCCTTGTGGTCTGTTACTAAATGATTCCTCAGGGAAAGGCCATTTCCTTTTTCATAGACTTGGGAGGCAAAGTCCTCTTGCTCTGGGCAAGTGTTACCCATGCCTTTGGTGTCACCTGTGCCTTTGTTCTATGCTGTTCTGTAATCTCCCTTCGTTGTTTATCTAGCTGTGTTTTTATAGCTCTTAGATAGAGACTAAATGTATATGTCATTTGCTGTTTGTTCTTCAACACTGTATTAGTATAACATGGGTACTACTCTCTTTAAAATATATATATATATATATATTTTAATAGGCTAGATAGACTTACAGTTGCATAAATGTTATATGAAAAGCTTATGGAACTTGTTTAGGGATCACGCATTTCTTATAACTAATCTCTGTCATTAATTACAAATCTTGTACTAATTCTAAGACTAAGGTTATCCTGAACACACTGTGATGACCACCTCCCTCATGTCATAATAATAATGACAGCTAACACTGGCTCAAGATACAGTGATTTAGAAAGTACTTTCCTATAAATTACCCATTATGTTCCTCATACCAGTATCAATGTCATTTTATGGATAGAAGCCCCGAGGTTTGGTGAGGGTAAGACATTTGCCCAGGATCACCAAGGGGTCCATGAGGAGCCAGGATGCGAGGCCAGGCTTCTGACTGTACAGCCATGGGGCTGCACAACCCCTACAAGTTTCCAACGCTTCTCCAAGAGACTGGCTCCAAGAGGAGCCAGTCAATACTGTGTGGTGATACACTTACCAGAGTAGACATCAAGGCACTGTGATTTGGTTATAATTTTGCTGCCTGTACTTGTGTGATCCTGAGGATTTCTTAACTCATCTGGGCCTCAGGTTCCTCATTTCTAATAGGAAGAGCTTGACCAGACGAGCGTCTGTCAGCGAGATGTCTTCATGTAGGCATTTCAAAGGTTTTGCAAGTGCGTGACTGATGGCATGGAGGCAAAGGCTGACCTGTGACCATTCTTAACTCCTGTTTTCAAATTTCTGAGTTCACATAAAGAGCATCTTAGTTCAGCTGTCCTAAGTGTGAATTTAAAATGTATCATTGGAGAAACCAGACTGCTATACAGAGCCAACAGATGTTGAACACTAGTTCTGTAAACTTTATCCCTCACATGATTTGGAACACAAAACAATTAAAGTTGAAGAGGCCAAGGATGGATGGGGGTTGGAAGATTTTTTTGTTTTAAGAGAGAGTTGTCAATATTCTGTCAGTATTGTTTACCCAGGGAGGGGGTAAAAGTGGGTGCTTTTCCCTCACCCTGTGATCAGTGAGCAGGGTTTCAGGGAGATCACTTGGAGTACTTGCTTTGTACCTCCTGCAGTTTGGGGAGACTCCTGGGACCTCTATTTGACTTTACCCTCAGAGACCTAGCACAGTGGCTGGCTGAAGCACTCCAGGTAGAGAGGAGGGTGTGGTTTAGGATGTGGCTGCTCTTCCTTGAGTGAGACACGAGAAGTACATCTTCTTGTGGACCAGATGAAGGTAAGAAAGAAAGAGCTAGCTTGGGGTTGCCTTAGATTCTGCATGAAAGAGCTACCTAGGGATAGCAAGGCAACCTCAGTAGAAGAGCCTGGAGGTATGAATTGATGGAAGATTCATTAGCCGTCGGTCTAAAGACATTGACTTGGGGCGCCTGGAGGCTCAGTTGGTTGAGCGTCCAACTTCAGCACTATGGTTTATGAGTTCAAGCCCCACATCAGGCTCTGTGCTGACAGCTGTCTGGAGCTGCTTTGGATTCTGTCTCCCTCTCCCTCTGCCCCTCCCCCACTCACTCTCTGTCTCCCCTCCAAAATAAATAAACATTAAAAAATATTAAAGACATTGACTGGGTACACCTGGTGGCTCAGTCAGCTAAGCATCCCACTCTTGATTTGGGCTCAGGTCATGATCTTATGGTTCAAGCCCTGCATTGGGCTCTTTGCTGATGGCATGGAGACTGGTTGGGATTCTCTCTCACCCTCTCTCTCTTTATCCCTCCCCTCCCCCTAAGTGAATAAATAAAGTTAAAAAAATAAAGACATTAGGGGTCCCTGGGTGTCTCAGCCTGGTAAGCGTTCGCCTTCGGCTCACATCATGATCTCAGGTCTTTGTTAGTTCAAACCCTGTGTCATGCTCTGTGCTGACAGCTCAGAGCCTGGAGCCTGCTTTAGATTCTCTCTCTCTCTCTTAACAATAAATAAACATTAAAAAATTAAAAAAAAGACATTGACTTGCCTTTGTCATGGGAACAGCAAATGCAAGTTCACAGAAGTGAGAGTCTTCCAAGAACTTATGACAACACCTCAAGAGAGAAAGAGGCAACTTTACATACTTACTGGGCCCATCAGGGTACCTGTTGAGTAAAACTTTTCTTGCCCCTTGGCCTCTCCCCTTTCTCTTGATCCTTTAGTCCTGGAACTGTCAGAAACTTCATTAAGCTGGGGGCTTCATTTAGCTGGCAGCAAACCAGATAGAAGAAAATGGGAAGATTGGAAGCTAAAGAATTAGCCTATCTGAATCTCTCTGCTACTGGAGCTTGGCCTAAAGCAGGAGGGAAAAGCATAAACTTTGAAGGGCATTCAGAATTTTGGTTAGACTGGACTCATCAGACTAATTACTGACCTGAAATTGTTTGGAGGAATGCAGTGAGCAGAAGACTTTCTTTTTTTCTTGGTTAACTCTGGGAAGGACCAGAAAAGGCTGGCTCTATATTGCATCCAAAGGAAACGGAACACCAGCCCCAAAGAATGGACATGGGCTGAGGGGCAGTGGGAAGAAAGGAATAAAGTCATTTTCTGTTACTTTTCATGGGCCCTGAATATCAAACATAATGGTTAAATTTATACACTAAAAATAATACTATGTTTTTGTTGTTCCCAATAAATTGATTTGAAAAAGTTCTTCAATTTCAAAAACTTGAGAATCGTTAAAGCTCAGTGATGTTGAAAGCCACTTCCAACACTGGCATCAATACCAGTTAGTACAGAGTGGAAAAAACGTGGCAGAATGTTCTTCCCCCCCCCCCCACCCCCGCTTCCCCATTGTGCTCATAATCATTTAGATCTTTTGGCATGAAATTAAAGGAACTGTAAATGTTTCCTTCTTCATGGAGAGAGGATATAATGTTGATCCCGGTCCCTACCCACCCCCCCACCCTCCCCACAAACACACAGACAATAGTAAACCCTACTTTTAGATTAAGGGGAGAGTGGAAGAGGAAATAAAGAAAATGAGTGGAAGGAGTAACAAAAATGAGGTTAAGGAACGGGAAAGGAAAGAGAAAATGGAAGGAAAGGTTACTGTGGGCGCAGAGCAGCCTTCTTGACCAGAAGGGAAGGGAGCGAGAGCCTCCTGAGGAAGAACCTCCATGCCTCATCAAGTACAGACTCCCACAGGCCGACTTCTCTCGCTCTGCCCCTCCCACTCCCTGGGGCATATGGGGACAGCTGCTTGAACGAGCCTGCCCACAATTACAAACATGTCCCCTGGCCTTGCACAATTACATTGATACTCACCTACCACCATTTCAATGCCTTTCCTCTTCTGACTTCCTCCTGGGGGTCTTACCAGTGTCTCTTCCCCAGGGCTCATTCCTCATCTGGTGGGACTGAGTGATACAGGGCCACCTATAGCCACAGGATATAATGTAGTGCATTTTCTACAGTATTGGTTCTATTGCTTCTAAGCAATTCAGGACAGTTTTATGTGAAAGCAAACCCGGGCATATGATGGTGTATGGTGTGTATAATTTGTATGAATGCCAAATCCAACAGGAGACTTGATTTAAATATTGGGCTGTGAGCTGCTTCAGGCTTAGTTCACTCAGATCCCCAGGGTTCCTAGTTCACCCTGCTCTGCTATTAGAGGTGTTTTCTTGGAAGTGCTTCAGAAAATTTGGCCTAATTTGTTTCTCTTCTCAGGAGCATCTGTATTGGGAATAGCAAAAAGTATTCAAGAACCAAAGAAACGGCATTTTAATGGCACTTTAACGGTCTGACCCCTGATTTCAACAGAAAAATGCCTATGGTATCATCAAGAGGCAATCAGAATTTTTGAGCAACATGACTTAGTCAGTTGCCAGACTGATTTGACATAATTTTAGCCCAAAGCAATCAGATGTTATAATTAACTTGTATAAATAAATATATGGTACATATAAAATTGTATTTAGAGGTCTGAAAATATTTAAAATAGCACCAGGGTGTCTTGCTAACTTCACAGATCCCTAAGCATCCAGGTATTACAGACGAAGATGTATAATAGGCCATTTTACAGATGCTATTATTGTGTTTACATACATACATTGCTTCTGTATTCAAAGTCCTATTAATCTAAAGATGACTTTATGTTAGGTAACCCTCAAGATCACACAGAGTGATAATATATTACAAAAACTATGAGAAAGTTAGAAAATCATGAAGCATGACCAACTGTTTACTCTATAAGCAGAAATTTTAATTACCAGTTAATTGACTATAAGGACTTCAGAAGAATCACATTCATGAGTTGTGTTTTATAGACGATATAGTACTTCTGTGTTAATCATATCATCTAATTCTCTCAGCAGTCAGGTGCTGCTGTTTCCAGTAGACAGTGTGGCCTGAAGAGTTCCACAGTACATCATGTTTGGGACCTTTCGGTTGCAAATGTGGAAAACCCAAAACTATCTTATATAAAAAAGGCAACTGATTGGAAGAATAATGGTGTGGTTTTTCTGTTGTTGTTGTTGTTTTCTTCCACAGACTTCTAGAAAGCATTGAATGATCAAGACCCAGGGAGAGCCAGAGGTATAGCTGTGCTATAAATACTTCAAGCCAGGGACTAGAAGTCAGTCAGTATTCTTCTCAGTCTCATGGGCTTCTCTGGATGTTGACTTCATTCTGCTTCATTTTAGACTAGCTTTCTCCACTTGGTGGAAGACATGTTTACCAAAAGTAACTGAGTTTTATATCTAAGTGTGGAGCTCCTGGAGAGAGATTAGTTCAACTTGCACTTCATTTGAGGGCCACAAGCCACAAAGGACTGTGGCTCAGCTTAAGTCTGGTGCTAGCCCGGGGGTGAATGAACACTAGCCAGGGAGCCAGGCCCTAATGTATACCTATGGTGGCTCCTGTGGCAAAAGGTATGTGTGGAGGGGTTGTGAGAATATAGGTGGGGAGGTGGGGGAGACCAGTTCTTGGAAAAGATGTGCTGGGCAGAAAATCCTATAGGTTCATACTCTGTTCTATGCACTGGTGGCCTGTCAGCAGAACCCTCAAGCCCACAGTAGCTGAAGGTGTACTCAACTCCATCCAGAGAGTGGTTGTACATTAATGGAAACTCCATGCATCATTACTTTCGAGGAGGCCAGATCTTCCCCATCTCACACCACAGAGAATGTAAGCCATGGTCTGTCTGTTCAAGCTTGGGGTCCACATGGTGGGGTTTTGTTCCGGAGCTCCTAGCTTAAAGGTAAAACTGATTAGAAAAGAGCTATGAGAAAATAACTAATAACCTGGAGGAAGAGAGGCCACCTCTCTGCCTGGACTATTTCCTTATATGACAAGTATCAGTGAGACAAGGAGGAGAGTTTTGTCTGGACTTGAAACTCCCAACTACTTAGCCATTCCAGGAAGATCTGTCTACAGATGTTTCAGCCTTTCTTTCCATGGGGAAGAGGCAGAGAAAAAGCTGGGAGAAAAATCCCCCACAATTCTAGGAATTAAAAAAACGGAATGTTTGGGTGAGAATTGCTTGATTCCCAGGCAGGAGTCAGGGGTGGCCAGGCCTAGACAACTGCGAAGGAGTGTACAATGCTAGAACCAGAGATCTGTTCTTTGGAACTGAGCAACTTGTGCTGTCACAGTTTTCTGTGATCATTTCCTTTTATTTCTCTTAATATTTATAGGGCACCTGGGTGGCTCCGTCGGTTAAGCGTTGACTTTGGCTCAGCTCATTCTCACAGCTCATGAGTTCGAGCCCCACATCCGGCTCTCTACTGTCAGCACAGAGCCTGTTTCATATTCTCTGCCTCCTTCTTTCTGTACCTCCTCCATGCTCTCTCTCTCTCTCAAAAAAGTAAACATAAAAAATTTTTTTTCTCTGAAGCAAGGACATATTTCAACTGTGTTAGAAGAAACTTCCAGTGCATCCTGCATGTCCCCAAACCCTCTGACTTTCTGTGTCCACACTTTATGGGACGAGCGTAATAGCCATGGGATGTTTCAAGATGGATCTGGAATAACAGTGAGAAAATTCCAAGGGCTAAGAGAAATTCCCCTCTTTTGTGGTTGGTAATGATGATACTGGGAGGAAGCTATACTAGGTGTTTAGAAGCTGTGATGATCAATTTTGTGTGTCAACTAGGCTGGGCCACGGAGCCCAGGGAGTTGGTAAAACATCATTCTGGATGTTTCTGTGAAGGTGTTTTTGGATGAGATTAGCATTTAAATTGGTGGACTTTGAGTAAAGCAGATTACCCTCTCTGATGAGGGTGGGCCTTATTCAATTGTTTGAAAGCCTGACTAGAACAAAGACTGGTCTCCCCTGAGCTAGAAGAAATTGTACCAGCAAACTGCCTTTGGACTCTTTCCTGGATCTGTGGCCAGCCCTACAGATTTTGGGCTTACCAAGCTTCCACAACTGCATGAGCTAGTTCCTTAAAATAAATCTCTTTCTCTATCTATATATATACACACATACATATGTCCTGTTAAATCTGTTTCTGTGGAGAACCCTAATTAATACAGAAGCTATTCCTACAACCAAACTTTACACAGAGATTGCCCACTCAGAGCTCTTCTTAAATCACAGAAGCTGTTGCTGTACAGAGCCCTATCCTCGAAGAGTGTAACAAGAGGGAAGTTAATTTCACTAATATCAGTCACTGTTCATTATTTGTTGAGGGGCCTCTTTCTGCCAACTGTTAAAGCCCAGGGAGGTAGAATTCGGATGTGTATGGATGAGAGTGAAGGGGGTTCTATTAATAGAGCAACATGTGCTGGGAGCACATAGAGGTATATAAGGATGTGAGAGGGAGTGGGCAAGAGGGGTAAGTACCCAGGAAATATCAAGGGAATTATAGAAATATTATGTTGAAAAAAATTTGGCCTTGGTTGCCAGCCTAAGGAGTTAGGTATCCAGGCAAATAGAATCCAGTGACGATTTTTGAGTGAAGGAATGAAGTATTTGGAGGAGAGGAAGCAAGCAGTGCAATACTGAGTGACTTGGAAGGAAAAGACTGGGACTAAGGAATCCATTTGGAAAGTGATTAGAATTATCTCCACATTAATTCCTTTATTCTTTTATTCACTGGACATTTATGGATCCCCTGTAGTGCCAGGCATTGTACATCTTAAAAAGAAATGGTGACTGCGTCTCTGAAGAGTCCACCATTCTGTGGAGAGATGTAGATGGCAGAAGAAATGTAAGCAAATGCTGTGGAAGTATTTCCGAGTCTTTAGTATTTATGCCTGAAGACTGGCCCACATTGGTTTTGACACAGAACTGAGAGTTCAAAGGTTTTTCAGGGTGCCTAATAGAGTGGGACAAAGTACTTTTGTACCTTGCTCTTACACTGTCTTGTGATAACAGAAAACAAAAGTCCAAGTTGAAGGGGGAGAAATAATTCCGGTAATTATGAACCTGATATAAATATATCTTGTCAGCTCCTCAGGGAAAGAGAATTTGCTGTCTAGGCTGACTCAGGATTAGGCCCAGAGCAGGAGAGAATGCCCTTATACCTGGTAAACTCCGTGCTTATGATTCAGAGGATGGACTCTGTGAACATAAAAGATTGGACTTGGACCTGTAGCCAGAAAACAGTATTTTCTTATCTTTAATCTCCACGAAGCATATGTTTATTCTTCTCTAACAAAAGCCAAGCCTACGGTACACTGCCTATTTTATTAAGGATTTATTCCTCTTTGGACAGCTGTGCGCCCTATAAATGCCCTCCTCCAAAGGCGACAGGCAGAGGAGGAATGCGCACCCTCTGAGAGCTGGCCTGTAAAGCATTTCTGTGGCCCAGCGATGTAAGCAGAGTTACACCCTGGAGTGCCACGGTTCAGTGAAGGCCCAGGAGGGGTGTTCATTTTGCTCACTTATTCGCCTGGAAAGGCTCAGCACTATCTCACAAACCTGGTTTCTGAGAGGTCAGGCAACCTAATTGCACTTTGCAACTTGGTAAGTGATATAGTCTAAGGCCTCATAAAAACTAGTCCAGACACGTGCTACAGAGCTGATACCATGAAATGAGAGAATGAGTAGAGGCTCCCTTTTGATGTGAGTCCAGGGTGGGCTAAGGTGTGCCTAGGAGAAAGAGGCTCTTTTACTACTTTTCTTTGTGCAGTTGCCATGCTCAACTCCCCTGGAAGGGCCCTCATACTCCCACCATAGACTCTTTCTAGAGGTTTCTAGAGTGTCCCCCAATTTGCTCCTTCCTCCAATTAAATGAAATAATTAATTATCTTGAAACTAGTAACAGCTACCATTTACTGAGGACCTAAGGTGTGCCAATTTGTCTACACATGCTGTGTGTTTAATTCTTCCCATCACATACCACACTCAGTAGTATTATCACCAGAGAATCAGAAAGAGGGACTCGCCAAAGGCACAGAACTAGATAATGAAGGAGTCTGCATACAGATCTAGGTCCACCTACTGCCACTGTCCACACTTATACAAATTCTACTTTATTTAAGGCAATATCTGGGTCATTTTTACTTATTTGCTGTGGAGGTCAAAGGCAGGTCCTACAGTTATACATGTTTTAAGTGGAAGGAGGTAAGATGTCTAAATTCCTTCCTTCTAAGGATTCTCTGGCTTTTTCCATTGAGACAGAATAAAGGGAAAAGTACATGAGAAAATTTTGGGTCATCCTTTTTGAGCATTGTGTCAATATTTTTTGTAAAGTTTAAGCTTCTGCACGGCAAAGGAAACAATCCACAAAACTAATAGGCAACTGAAGGAATGGGAAAAGATAGTTGCAAATGACATATCAGTTAAAGGGTTAGTATCCAAAATCTATAAGGAACTCACCAAACTCCATACCCGAGAAACAAACAATCCAGTGAAGAAATGGGCAGAAGACATGAACAGACACTTCTCCAAAGAGGACATCCGGATGGCCAACAGACATATGAAACGATGCTCAGCATCCCTTCTCATCAGGGAAATACAAATCAAAACCACACTGAGATACCACCTCATGCCGGTCAGAGGGGCTAAAATGAGCAAATCAGAGGACTCTAGATGCTGGCGAGGATGTGGAGAAACGGGCACCCTCCTACACTGTTGGTGGGAATGTAAACTGGT